>NW_026728089.1:0-82500 GCF_030684315.1 Stegostoma tigrinum
TCTTTCTCTCCCTCTTCCCCTCCCTCCGTTTGTCTCCCCCCTCCCCTGCCCCTCTCTTACAGCTCCTCCGCGCCCCCCCCCGCCAACTCCCGGCTGCCCTCTCTTCCCCACACCCCCCTCCCCTCCACCCCCTCCGACTGTCTCTCTCACACTCTCCCTGTCTTCCAGGAGATTAAAAGTTACATTGAGAAGTCCCTCTTGCAGAAGGAGATGTTGTACCTCGCAATGGAGTCTCTGGGACATCACTTCACTGATCCGGTAAGAGATTGATGTTCCTTTATCTTTTTCTCTGTGTCTCTCTTTGACACTCTCTCTCTCTCCCCCCATTCCTCACTCACCCCCCCTCCACCCATCTCTCTCGCTTCCGCTCCCCGTCACGCGTTCTCTCTCCCCATACCTTCTTCCCCTGTGCGTGCTCTCTGTCTCTCTCTCTCTCAGCCCCTCGCATGCGCTCTGTCTCTCCCCCTTCTCCCCTCACGCGTGCGCTCTCTCTCTCTCCCCCCTTCTCCCCCTTGCATGCTCTCTCTCTATCATCCTCCTCCCCCCTTGCACTCCTTCTCTCCTCCATGCGCTCTCCCCAGTCCTCCGCATCGCAAAGTCTCTCTCTCTCTTCCCCCCTCCTCCACCTTGCGGTCTCTCACTCTCCCCACTCCTCCCCTCCACACGCTCGCTCTCTCACTCTTTCCCCCCCTTCTCCCCTCCACACACTCTCGCGCTCTTCCCAACCCCTTCACCCCCTCGCGCGCTCTCGCCCCACCTCGTGCAATCTTGCGTGTGCTCTCTCTCTCTGTCTCTCTCTTTCTCTTGTCACTTTTCTTACCATCTCTCTCCCTCTGTCTCTCTCAGTCTGTCCATCTCCCTGTTTCTTTGCGTCCTTGTCTCTCCATTTAAGGAATAGGCTTGAGGGGCTGAATAGCCTCCTGTTCCTGTGTAACGGTGGAGATGTGTTGATATTTAAAAGTTTGAAAGTTTCTGAACAAGTTCTGAATTTTTGTTTCCTCAGGATTCCTGGACGCCTCGTGAACTCATCCCACAGTCGTTTCAGAGCAACACCAGGTACCTCAGTTATAATTACCTCAGCGCCGACTGTCTGACAGCGTGGCACAGCACTCCCTCAGCACCAGCCTTCTGGACGAGATGATGATGCGGGGACGGTGGGTGGGAGTTAACGTGTTGCATGGTGTGATCCCAAGTTTCTTGCCCTTGTCGCCACCAGGAAGGAGAACAAGAGTACCCATCACCCGCCCAAGGCCACAGAGGGGGCACTGGTCAGACAACAGAAATCCGACATGGGGCAGGAAGACATCCTGGACAGGCTAAAAGGTCAGTGTGCACCTTGGAGCTGGGAGGTTGGATCGGGGTTGTGGAGGGGTGAAGAAGAGTGAGGAGGAACGAAATAGCACCTACTCCTGTCGGGGACAAGTCTTGCCTAAAAAATTCCACATGGCAGCTGGAATGACACAAAGACCTTTTGCGAGCCATGTACCCAGGAAAAGATTGACCAGGATTGGAGGCAACCCAGAGCAGGTACACCAGGCTGTGATCCCGGTGATAGAGGGACTGCCTCATGAAGGGAGCTCTGGTCCATACTTGGAGAGCGTGGCCCTCCCTCAGTGCTGACTCTCCGACAGTGTGGCCCTCCTTCGGTGCTGAATTCTCCGGTGTTGCCCTCCGGTGTTGCCCTCCCTCAGTGTTGACTCTCCGGCACGGCCCTCCCTCCATGCTGACTCTGGGGAGAGTGCAACTTTATTGAAGACTGTTTGGGTGATGGTTCTTGATGGGGGAGATGTGGCGAGATTATTTCCTCCTTGTGGGAGAGTCTTGGAACAGTGGGTGGGTGATCTCGGATGAGGGGCTGCCCATCAGAAACTGAGATAAGGAGTCCCTTCCCCATCGGAGGTAAGGTGCATGAATCTGTGGGTGTCCTTCGGTGCAGAGGGATTTTTGATGGGGTGCCGTTTCTGTGGTCGGATTCTCTGTGTAATGCCAGTGCTCCCACCACCCCCACCTTCCGCAGCCTCTGCCCCGTCCCTGGCCAAGCTTCAGCTGGCGATGGATGGAGTCCGCCTCCGAGGCACGGACCGGTTGGTTTTTGATGGCGCCCTCGCCCGACAGGAGTGTTCCACCTTGCGGAACGTTGCCCACGTGAGTATTTGGGTCAGGGTGTTTGGCGGACGGGGGTCGCGGGTCAGGAGGGGTTTGTGGGTTAACAAATGTGGGCGGTAGAGGGTTGGCGGGGTGGGGCAAGGTGGAGCCGTATTGGAGGTGATATCCAAATTGCTGGCCCTGCAACAGAGCTCAGTAACTTCCCGTCTCTCTCTCTCTCTCTCTCTCTCTCTCTCTCTCGCTGTCAAACCCCTCAGACTGTGGCGGCACTGCAAGAGGGGAGCCCCAGAGATTCCTCAGCTGGCCCTTGGAGCGACAACCTTGAGGAGCTTAGCATCTGGCGAGCTCTGACGGTGAGATCCACAGCGGAGATGCGGTCTATGCGTGATGAACTTTCCCAGATATGGTGATGACCTGCCCCTCTCACCTCCCCCCCGCCTCCCACTCCCTCTGTGTGTTTACAGCTTGCCCGTGACTCCCTCCTTGAGCTGCCTGCTGCCCGCTTGTATTACGATGCCAGCACACGAGTGCAACGCATCACACAGCAAATCTTTGGCACGCTTCCTCTTCGACCGTCCATCTCCAACTTATCCTGTCGGGGTCCGGTGACAGGTAAGTACCTAACCGACATTGACAGATGGAGCTTAGGGTCCGAGTTTTGGGGTGTTAAGGGAAGAGCTCGGCAGTCTGACTCTGCTCAGTCCCGAGCTCCATGGCACACTTGAAGTTTGCAGGAGAAAGCCATGGTTTGATTTATTTTGCCGGGGGTGGGAGGGGTTGGTAGTGGGGAGGTGGTATCTTTACTGCTCTGTTTCTGATCCAGCCATTTCTGTTCCATATTTCTTCCCCACAACCCTGGGTTTCTTTCCCACCCGCAGTCGGGCTGTGCTCTTTAACTGCAGTATGTGTCACTTGCCTGTTTTAAACCCCACGCACCCACCCCGAATTCTTGCAGGAGACCAGGCGTCTGGTGAGGACGAGGTGTCGAGGGACCCGTGCCACTGGGAGCCAGAAGGGTCACAGTGTTGGAGGGAGTCGCTCTCAGCATTGACCGGTGACTACAGGTAACAGGGAGCTGGGAGACACTGTCTAGAACATCAGAGAAACAAGTGCACATCCGGGTTCAGCGGGGGATACAGAAGGCAAATGGACTGTCAAGTTTGTTCGAGAGGGTATGGAGTCTAAAAGTAGGGAGGATTTTTATTAAAATGAGCCAGAATACTGCGTGAAGTTTTGGGGCCCCGTACCTGATGAAAGACCGACTGGCGTCGGAGCTGGTCCAGAGCAGGTTCACTCAGCTGATTCCAGGGTGTGGGGGGACTGTCTTATGAGGAGAGGTTGGGTACGTACTTGTTGGAGTTTAGAAAAATGAGAGGCGAGCTAATTGAAAATTCTGGGTCGGGGGGTGACTTGACAAGGGAGACATGCAGAGATTGTTTTCCTCCTGCGGGAAAGTCTTAGGACCAGAATGAGGCAGATGGAGCTGAGGAGAAACTTTTTCCCTCTCTAAAGTGGGGTTAGTGGTGTTGGGGGTGTGGGGGAGTTGCAGGGTAATCTGTGGGATCCTGTCTGATGTAGTGTGATACACTTTGATGTAGAGGTGATACACTTTGGTAGGAGTAACCGGTAGGCAAAGTACTGGGCTAACGGTAAGATTCTTGGTAGTGTAAGTGAGCAGAGAGATCTCGGTGTCCATGTACACAGATCCTTGAAAGTTGCCACCCAGGTTGACAGGGCTGTTAAGAAGGCATACAGTGTTTTAGCTTTTATTAATAGAGGGATCAAGTTCCGGAACCAAGAGGTTATGGTGAAGCTGTACAAAACTCTGGTGCGGCCGCACTTGGAGTATTGTGTACAGTTCTGGTCACCGCATTATATGAAGGATGTGGAAGCTTTGGAAAGGGTACAGAGGAGATTTACTAGGATGTTGCCTGGTATAGAGGGAAGTTCTTATCAGGAAAGGCTGAGGGACTTGAGGCTGTTTTCATTAGAGAGAAGAAGGTTGAGAGGTGACTTAATTGAGACATATAAAATAATCAGATGTTTGGATAGGGAGAGCCTTTTTCCTCGGATGGTGACGGCGAGCACGAGGGGGCATATCTTTCATCCCTCAATTTAAAGCTATAGGACAGATGTCAGAGGTAGTTTCTTTACTCAGAGAGTAGTAAGGGAATGGAATGCTTTGCCTGCAACGGTAGTAGATTTGCCAACTTTAAGTACATTTAAGTCGTCATTGGACAAGCATATGGACGTACATGGAATAGTGTAGGTTAGATGGGCTTGAGATCGGTATGACGGGTCGGCACAACATCGAGGGCCGAAAGGTCTGTACTGTGTTGTAATGTTCTATGTTCTATGTTCTATCAGGGAGCAGCCTGGTGTCCCAGAAGGCTAGGTCTGCAGGACGTGTAAACCAACTGCAACTGTCAGGTGCACAGATTGCTATCACAGAAATGCCTAAGTGTGGAGCTGGATGAACACAGCAGGCCAAGCAACATCTTAGGAGCACAAAAGCTGATGTTTCGGGCCTAAACCCTTCATCAGAAAAGGGCCTAGGGTCTAGACCCGAAACGCCAGCTCTTGTGCTCCTAAGATGCTGCTTGGCTGCTGTGTTCATCCAGCCCCACACTTTGTTATCTTGGATCCTCCAGCATCTGCAGTTCCCATTATCACAGGCATTTCTGTGGCTGTGAACAAGATTCTAGGATGGTGTATTGCCTTCCTCGTGCCAGGGTCATGGATGTCTCGGAGTGGGTACAGGATATCCTGAGACTGGACGGAAAACACAGAAGTCGTTGTCCACGTTGGCACAAATTACTTCGCGGAAAAAGTAGCAAGGAGTCCTGTGAGGACAATTCATGGAAGGGAGCTAAAAAGCAGGACCGTCTGAGTAATAATCTCAGGATTACCACCCATTGCATGGGCTAGTGAGACTCGGACAGAGAGAGAGTACCATTGAGCACATGGCTATAGAGTTGGTGTAGGAGGGAGGGCTTTAGATGTATGGACCAATGGGATGTGTTCTGAGGAAGGTGGGACCTGTGTAAGAAGGATCGTTTCAGCCTGAACTGGAGGATCACCAATATGCAGAGTGGGAGGTTTGCTAAAGCTCTTTGGGAGGGTTTAAACTAGTGTGGCAGAGGCTTGGGAACTGGTACAACAGGCCAGTAAGTGCAGGGACTGGGGACAAAGGAGAGACTGAGATGTGCGTTGCGCAGAGTAAGAGCAAGCAAGGGAAGTCGCGGGGCTCAGAGGGACTGGAGGTCTCGAGTGCATTTACTTCAAATAAGAAATATAGCAGGTAAGGCGTACTATCTAAGAGCATGGACTACTGCATGGGATTGTGATGTTATTGCCATTACAGACATATGGTTAAAGGAGGAACAGGACTGGCAGCTTAAATATTCCAGGATGTTGCTGTTTTAGATGGGACAGTAAAGGAAACAAAAGGGCTGGGTGGAGTTGCATTGCTGATTAGGGATCACATCACAGCTGTATTGAGGGAGGACACATTGGAAGGATCTTGCAGTGAGCCATTATGGGTGGAACTCAGGAATAGGAAGGATGAAATTACAATGTTGAGAAAAAAAATCAAAAATTGCTGGAAAAGCTCAGTGTGGCTGCACCTGTGAAGACAAAAAACTCAGTTAACGTTTCGGGTCTGGTGACCCTTCCTCAACTGATGGTATCTTGGAAAATGTCGGTTTATATGTTGAAAATAGGGAGTTGGATGGGGCAGGGAGTACATGATAGGTTAGAACCAAAAGAGAGAAGAACAGTTTACTGGACAAAGGAGTTGATAATGATCTGGCTGGACGGGTGAATAGTTGTTAACGGGGTCTGTTAGTGACTAACAATGGGTAGTTTGTAATGGCAAGTGATGTGATAACAAGGCCTGGCGTATGGGGTAGGGAACTAGGACGTGGGAGAGTTTAGACCTTAAATTATTGAACACGATATTGAGCCTGGAGAGTTGCAGGGTCCCCAGGAGGAAAATGAAGTGTTGCCACTTTCAGGGAACTGTGGACCTGCACACCCACGTTAATGTTCCCAAGGGCTCTGGCATTTACAGTATAATTCACACCTAAATTTGATACTTCAAAATGCGTCACGTCTCATTTGTCTGGATGAAACTCCATCTGCCATTTCTGTGCCCAAGTTGCCAATCCATTTATATCCTGTTGTATGCTTTCACAATCGTTGGCATTAACAGCAGCTCCACCAGTCTTCATATCATCTGCAAACTTACTAATTAGACCACCCATACTTTCCTCCAGATCATTTGTATACACTGCAAACAACTTAAGACTGATCCTGTGGAATACCACTCGTTAGCAATTTTCATTTTGAAAAACACCCTTCCACCATTACCCTCTGTCTTCTACGACCAATTCTTCTACGAATCCATCTAGCCAGCCCGCCCTGAATCCCATGTGATTTTAGCCAAGGTGATTAAGAAGGCATATGGCATGCTTGCCTTCATTGGCTAGCACATGGGGCACAAGAGTTAGCAAACCAAGTCGCAGCTATATAAAAGACTTGGAGTATTGTGTGCAGTTTTGGTCACTACACTGCCAGCAGCTTTGGAAAATGTGCAGTGAAGGTTAATCAGAATGTTGCGGAGAGTGATAGGAGCCTGGAATGCAATGCCAGAGGAGGTGGTGGAAGCTGGTATATTGGAGATATTTAAGAGGCATCTGGATGGTTACAGTAACATGGAGAGAATCTGGTCGCCCTATTATAGGAAAGATGTGGATGCTTTGGAAAGGGTTCAGAGGAGGTTTACCAGGATGCTGCCTGGACTGGAGGGCTTATCTGATGAAGAGAGGTTGACTGAGCTCTGACTTTATTCATTGGAGAAAAGGAGGAGGAGAGGGGACCTAATTGAGGTCTACAAGATAATGAGAGGCATAGATAGAGTTGATAGCCAGAGACTATTTCCTAGGGCAAAAATGGCTAACACGAGGGGTCATAGTTTTAAGCTGGTTGGAGGAAAGTATAGAGGGGATGTCAGAGGCGGATTCTTTACACAGAGTTGTGAGAGCATGGAATGCGTTGCCAGCAGCAGTTGTGGAAGCAAGGTCATTGGGGACATTTAAGAGACTGCTGGACATGCATATGGTCACAGAAATTTGGGGGTGCATACATGAGGATCAATGGTCGGCACAACATCGTGGGCTGAAGGGCCTGTTCTATGTTCTATGTTCTATGTTCAGGCCGAATCAGGGCAAGAGGTTCTTTTTTCAGTTTTGTCAGGGCGTGATGGTCAGCACAGGCTTGGAGGGCTGGAGGGCCTGTTCCTATGCTGTTTATTCTCTTCTATTCTTTATGATCGTGGCTGTCATTGTTCAAGGATGAGGGGGATTTTTAACTGAGGATTAAAGGCAGGAATATGGAAGTCAGGGAGGATCAGCTGCAGTCTGTGGCAGAGCAAACCCAATGGGCTGTATGGCCTAAATCTGCTCTCCCCTCTCGTGTTGCTGCCTATGCATCTCCATCCTTCTCTCGCTCACTCTCTGTCTTGGTCATTTCCCCATGTTGCTGACTCTCTCTCTGTCCCCAACACACTGTCTTTCTCCCTCTCCTTTCCACCCCATTTCAGAAGATGTTTACCACTGCATTGACTGATCATCATCACCCCCTCCTTTGGCTTGTAGCCTCATTGGTTTGTGCAATACAATGTCCTTCCAATTTCCTTCACCTTCTCATTCCTCCAGACATACTTTTCTCTCCACTTCTGGGAGAACTCTTTTATGTCTTCCTCAGTCAAGACAGAAACAAAAGAACTACTTTGTTTCTCCAAACTCTCTCTCTCACCCCATAATAAATTCTCCCATATCTGCCTGTAATAGGGCTGTAGTGTAG
Source organism: Stegostoma tigrinum (assembly GCF_030684315.1). Taxonomy (NCBI): domain Eukaryota; kingdom Metazoa; phylum Chordata; class Chondrichthyes; order Orectolobiformes; family Stegostomatidae; genus Stegostoma; species Stegostoma tigrinum. The sequence continues at coordinate 7,972 of NW_026728089.1, forward strand.
CTTTCACCTGCCCCCCCAGCCATAGAAGCTTTTACAGTCCTATGTTGCTTTCACTAGTTTGTGTAATCTGAATGTAATCAAGAAACAATGTAATTGCCTCCACACAGTCTCGCCTTTTGATGGATTGTCTTCGGTGCAATAGCTCAGGTAATTAGCCCCTCATTGATTACTTCACTGGCTTACCAGCTCAGATTGAACTACCTTTATCAACATCATAAACAAGCACGGTTTATGTTTTGAATTCTTGATTCATCACTCCAGGATGACATCCCCTGTTGTTTTGGAGCCCTGGTTGGTTTACTCAGTTGACATAGCCATGCCTGAGTCATATTCAGCTCACAGGAAAACGGTCATGATTGTTGGAGGTTAGTCATCTCAGCTTCAGGACATCTCTGCAGGAGTTTCCTCAGGGTAGTGTCCTGGGAACAATCATTTTCAGTCACATCATCGATGAACTTCCCTCCATCATAACATTAGAATTGGGATGTTATCATTACTGAATCCTCCTCCACTATCAATGTCTTGGAGGTTATCATCTCCCAAGAAAGAGAATCTCATCATTGGTCCCTTGACGTTCAATGGTGTTACCATTACTGAACCCCCTCCTATGAACAGCCTGAGGGTTACCATTTTCCAGAAACTGAACTGGATCCAGCCAAATAGATCCTGTGGTTGCAACAGCAGGTCAGAGGCTGGGGATCCTGTAGTGAGTACTTCACCTCCTGGCTCCACACACCCCAACTCCCCAAAGCCTGTCCCACCATCAACAAGGTGCAAGTCAGGTATGTGATGGGATATTTTCCCCCCCTGCCTCCCACCACCGGTTAAGGATGGAGGCAGCTCCAACAACACTTGGGAAGCTTAACTTCATCCAGGGACAAAGCAGATCCCACTCGACTGGTGCCACATTCACAAATATCCATTCCGTCCACGCACATTCACAAATATCCATTCTGTCACAGCAGTGTGTACTGTCTACAAGATGCACTGCAGAAAAACACCTAAGATCCTCCGACAGCATCTTCCAAAACTCATGATCACTTCCATGCAGAAGGACAAGGGCCGCAGATAAATGGGAACAGCATCCCTTGTGAGTTGCCCAACGAAACCCAGCACACAATACCAACATGGAAATATATCAGCTCTCCCTTCATTGTTACTGGGTCAAAATCCTAGACCTCCGCCATTGAGAGTCTTCAGATTGCAATGCTTCAACAGGGCAGCTCACCACGATGTTCTCAACGGGCAAATAATGGCCGGGACAATAAATGCCGGCTTCAGCAAGCAATGCCTGCATCCCATAAGTGAATATAAACAAAAAGCTCCTATCTTCTCACATCTTCTGATTTCTACCATGCACACTGACTCTACAAATGTCCCTTTACTCTCTCGTAGCTCCACCCAAACAGATTCCACACATTGTACATTTTTTTCCCAATCCGAGTCTGATTCCCCGAGTTGAGCATCATTTCCTTTATTATCTGTACTTTCTCATCTGTTCCTTTCCTACGCTTCAAATGTTATCCTTGGGTTCGGAGTCCTGTTCACCTTGCAAACGCATTTCCTGGCGATGAAACTATACTAGTGTCACTCTTAATTGCTGTTCTCTCTATATATCTCTCCCCAGTTGTTATCTTTCTGTCTCTATCTCTCATCCTCAGTCCCTCTCTTCCTCTCTTTGTCTCACTTCCCCCTGTCCCTGACAGTCTCAGTCTGAGTCCCTCTCTCCCTCTCTCCCTCTCTCTTTCCCCCCCCCCTCTGTCGCCCCCCTCCCCATATCTCTATGTCTATCTCTCTCCCTCAGTCCCAGTTCCTCTTTCTTGCTCAATCTCTGGCAGTTGGTCTCCCACTCTCTCTCTGTCTTTCTCCGTTCATCACTCTCTCTCTCCCCTCCACTCCCTCAATTTCTCTCTTCCCTTCTTCCGCTTACTGTCTCTATTTCTCTACAGTACTCCGTCTCATTCTCTCACTCTCTTGAGACTCAGGGTACCTCTCTTTACCTACCACTCACCTTTTCTCTGTTTTTCTCTCTCTCTTTGTGTCTCCCATTCCCTCTGTCTCTCCGTATCTCCCCCTCTTTATCTCAAGGTCAACGGTGATACAACACCAGGTTATAGTCCAACAGGTTTATTTGGAGAAACAAGCTTTCAGAGGCACACTTCTTATTGATGTGAGAAAGGTGGCATCAGACACAGAAAATAAAAATAAAATATTAAAGGGTCATAGAGCTGTTGTGAATGTATTGAACAAACCTATGATGGCCTGCTAAATCTTTAATCAGTTCGAAAGGAGATGCAGGTTTCGATTGGTTGGTAAGAAAATCCCAGAATTTATTTCAAGTCACTGTCCAGAGATATCTAAAGGTTTTGTCAGTACATGAGAGGTAATATCCCAGGTGAGACAATGCATTTTTGGTGTTTAGCCTTGCTTAGAATCTGTCTGTGTTTTAAGATAGATTTAGACTGTTTTTATTTCCGAACTTGGAATTTATAAAATTCCACATTGAGTGACTTTCTACAAATTGTGTGCTTTTTGAGTAAAATAGAAAGTATCTGTAATTGCAAACTCACCCCATAGATTTGTGTGTGTGTGTGTGTGTGTATATACTCTTGCGAGAGAGAGTGTGTGTTTGAGTATGTATGAGTGAGAGAGGGTCTGTGTGAGTGGATGGTAAAGGATCACCTTTAGTGCAACATGAATGCAAGATCCCGGTTGAGGCCATCCTCATGGGTAGCAATCATGGCTATCAGCCTCTGCTCAGTGACTCTGCATTGTTGTGTATTCCAAAATCCATCTTGCAGGACGTATACTCAAAGATCCGAGGCCGAATTTTCTTGACTGCTGAAGTGCTCCCACACTCAGCAGCGGGGGGAGCATTCCTGCCTGGTGATTGGTGTAAGGTATCCATTCATCTGTTGTCATAACGTCTGCATAGTTTTGCCAATATATCATGCCAAGGGGCATCCATGCCTGCAGCATATGGGAGAGACAGTGTTGGCCAAGTCACATGAGTATCTGCTCTGCATGTGCTGCGTGGTGTTCCCACATGGGATGGTAGTGTCCATGTCAAAGATCTGCCATGCCTCACAGAGGTGGCCATGACAAGTGTTGCAAAGTGTTATGGTCGATGTTCCCTGAAGGCTGGGTAGTTTGCTGCAAATAATGGTCTGTTCAAGGTTTGCGGTTGTTAGAAGGCAAGAACTGGATGCTTAAGGAAGATCTTGGCTTAAGGAAGATCATTGATGATGTGTTGAAGGCTACAAAGAAGATAGCATAGTTTCTCCGCTCCTGGGATGGACTGGACGATGACAGTTACCTTATCAGTCATATCCCTTCTGAGGAATGGTTTTTCACTGTGGCATGACAGAACCAGCGATTGAGGAGTTGAGCATTGTTGCCTGTTCTTCCCCTTGGACACCTTCAAGGTGTCCATCACATTCTCTCCCGTCTGAACGGATCCTGTGTATGCAGAGGACTTGTCTGTAGGGGATGGCTGTTTTTTAATGAGTTTAGGGTGGAAGCTAAAGAGGTGCAGCATTGTGAGGTTATCCATAGGCTTGCGGTAGAGTGAGGTACTGAGGTCTCCGTCCTTGATGGAGATGCATGTGTCCAAGAATAAGACTGATTCTAAAGAGTAGTCTGTGTTAAGTCTGATGGTGGGACAAAACTTGTTGACATTGCTGTGTAGAACATTGCTTCTGTGCAATAGACCCTAAAAACAGTCAGCTTCTAGAGAAGCAGATGTGTAGAGATTGCCAATTGCTATAGGAATAATAAATAATATTAGGTGGAGATTTTAAATTCATCTGAATTGACTGGGCCACCCAGAGTGTAAAAGGCCCAGACAGGGTGGAATTTGTCAAATGTGTCCAAGAATGATTTAGAAACCTATGTGTAGAGGTCTCTATTCAGGAGGGTGTAACACTGGACCTCTTCTTCAAAAACAAGATGACATGATCATTATCACAAGATAACCTTCCACATTAGACAGGGGTTTACCTGCACGTCCGTCAACTTGGTCTACAGTATCCACTGCTCCCAATGTGCCCTCCTCTATGTCAGTGAGTCCGAATGGAGACTTGGACTGTTTTGTACGGCACCTGGACTCTGTTCATGACAAATGACAAATGACGACACGTTTTGGTTGCAAACCATCTCGCCCAATCTCTGGGTGACTTCTCCATTGTCAGCTTCCTCCAGTGCCACAATGATGCCACCACACAAACCGGAGGAGCATCACCTCATATTCAGCATCGAGAGGCAGCAGTCCAATAAACTAAACATACATTTTACCAGTTTCAAAATCTCCCCACCTCTGGCCTCACTCCATAACCCTCCCTCTCATCCCCATGTTCTTGACCTGACACAACCTGTCCCTCTTCTCTCCCACTTATCTGCTCCTCCCAGGTAACTGTTCAATTCACACCACTGCTTACCTGCACTCACCTATCACCATCGCACCTACCTTCTCCAGCCCCACCCCTCCTCCGTCTATTTATTTCTGAGCTGCCTTCTCCCTCCCCATTTCTGAAGAAAGGTCCTGACCCGAAACATCAACTTTCCTGCTCCTCTGATGCTATCTGGCCTGCTGTGCTTCTCCAACTTCACATTTTTCTGTCTCAGACTCCAGCATTGGCAGTTCTTACTATCTCTCAGGAAGCAAGGTTGGGCAAGTGACTGAAGTGTTAGTCGGAGAGTGCTTTGGGTCCAGTGACCGTAACACTCTCAGTTTTAACATAGTTGTGGAAAAAGATAGCTCAGGTCCACAGGTTAGGGTGCTAAACTGAAGCAGAGCCAGTTTTGGAGCCTTTAGGCAGGATCTAGCAGCAGTTGATTGGGTGAATATGTTTGAAGGAAAAGGAGTGACTGGCAAATTGAGGTTTCTAAATGTGTGGTATCAAGAATCAAGGGACAATATGTCCCTGTGAGGTTGAAGGGAAAAGCTGGCAGGTTTAGGGATCCCTGGCTGACAAGGAATATTGACGCTCTAGTCAGGAAAAAGAAGATGGCATACATTGTGCTAAAGCTATCAGGCTCAAGTGAATCCCCGGATGCCTATTAAAAATGTGGGAGTGCACTCAAAAGAGAAATTAGAAGGGCAGAAATAAGGCATGAGATTGATAAGGTTAAAGATAATCCCAAGAGGTTTTATGCTATATTAAGAGTAAAAGTGTGGCCAGGGAGAGACTAGGTCCCCTTAAAGATCAGCATGGCTGTCTATGCGTGGAGTCACAGGAGATGGGAGAGATTTTTAATGAATATGTCTCCTCGGTGTTTACTGAGGAAAGAATCATGGATGCTATGGAAATAAGGGAAACTAATGGGGATGTTTTGGACTGCATACACATTTCTAGAGAGGTGGTTTTTGCAGCCTTCAAGTGCATTAAGGTTGATAAATCCTCTGGGCCTGAACAAGCCCGACCTTGGATGTTGTGGGAGGGTAGAGAAAAAATTTCAGAGGCTCTTGCAGAGATTTTTGCTTCATCTTTAGCCACTGGTGAAGTTTCAGAAGGCTGGAAGTTGGCTAATGTTGTTCTATTATTTAAGAAAGGTAGCAACGACAAGCCAGGGAACTACATACTGGTGAGCCTGACATCAGTGAGAGGCATGTTATTGGAGAAGATGCTGCGGGACAGGATCAAACAACATTTGGATTGTCAAGCTTAGCAGGTCTGGTAGCATCTGTGGAGGAGGAAACAGAGTAAACTGTTCTGAGGAAGGATCACCGGACCTGCCAGACCTGCTGAGGTTTTCCAGCAACATTGTTTTTGTTCCTGATTTACAGCATCCGCAGTTCCTTTGGTTTTTATTTGGATTATCAAGGCCTGATTAGGGATAGGCAGCATGGATTTGTGCACAGGAAGTCACGACTGACAAATCTTTGAGTGTTTTGAAGAGGATTCCAAGAGAGTAGATGAGGATAGTGGATGTTGCCTATAAGAGCTTTAGTAAGGCCTTTGACAAGGTCCAGCATGGCAGGCTAGTCATGAAAGTTAGGTTGCATGGGATCCAGGGAGAGCTAACTAATTTGGATTCAAAATTGGCTCAGTGGTTGGAAGCAGAAGGTGATGGTTGGATGCTATTTCTCGGACTGGAGGCCTATGTTTAGTGGAGTACCACAGGGATTGATGCTGGGGCCTTTGTTATTTGTTAGTTATGTAAATGATCTGGATGTTAATGTATAGGGCAAGTTTGCAGATAATACAAAATTAGGAGGTATCGTTGAAAGTGAGGAAGACTGTCAAAAATTACTGAGGGCTCTTGATTACATGGCGACCTGGGCTGAGAATTGGTAAATGCAATTCAATACGGATAAGCGTAAGGTGTTGCATTTTGGAAGTCAAACCAAGACAGGACTTATACAGTAAATGGTAAGGTCCTGAGGAGTGTTGTGAAGTACAGTACACAGTGCATTGAAAGCGGTGTCACAGGTGGACAGGATGGTGACATGGCATTTTGAAGTTGGTCGTCATTGGTCGAGGCATTAAGTATAGGAGTTGGACTGTCATGTTACAATTGAATAAGTTGTTGGCCATACTAAGTGTATTGTGTGCAGTTTGGCCACCCAGTTATAGGAAGGACACAGTTAACTGGAAAGCGTGCAAAGAAGATTGATGAGGATGTTGCCAGGACTAATTTTTGGGGAGAAGTTGGCCAGGATAGGACTTTATGGAGAAAGAAGTGTGATCTTATTGACATGTATAAAATCATGAGGGGCATAGTTAGGATGAATGCATATTGCCTTTTTCCCAGGAACGGGGAATTGAAATCTAGGTGAGAGGGGATAGATTTGAGATGGAGCTGAGAGTCACCTTCTTCACACAAAGAGTAGTGTGTGTATGTGGATTGGGATGCCAGAGAAAGTAGTTAAGGCAGGGGGTGGGGAACTGGATATTTAATTAACAGAGGATGAGGTATTCAGCCTTCCAACAGACACAACAGGGAGTGACGTTGTTTATAAAGAGATGCGGGCAATGGAGTGTAATTGTGGACACAGAGCTGGTTTGAGGTGTGTATACTTCAAAGATAGAAGTATAAGAAATAAGGCGGATGAACTTGGAGCATGAGTCGGTATTTGGAACTACTTGGATGTTGTTGCTATGACAGAAGCTTGGGTAACTCAGCGAGAGGAATGGCTGTTGAAAGTTCCGGGATTTGGATGCTTTAAAAGAAATAGGGAGATGGAAAAAGAGCCGGGGGAGTGGCATTGCTAGTCAGGGATAGTACAGCAGATACTGAAAGGTAGTTCGAGAATGTTATATCTACAGAGTCAGTTTGGGTTGAGGTCCAGAACAAGAAAGGAGCAGTCACAAGGGTGGCGCACTGGTAGTATGGTGCACTGACCTCTACATCGCCGAGGCCAGACGCCAACTCTCCGACACCACCTCCTACCGCCCCCTCGATCATGACCCCACACCCGAGCACCAAACCATCATCTCCAACACCATTCATGACCTCATCACCTCAGGGGACCTCCCACCCACAGCCTCCAACCTCATTGTTCCCCAACCCCACACGGCCCGTTTCTATCTCCTTCCCAAAATCCACAAACCTGCCTGCCCTGGTCGACCCATCGTCTCAGCCTGCTCCTGCCCCACCGAACTCATCTCCACCTATCTGGACTCCATTTTCTCCCCTTTGGTCCAGGAACTCCCTACCTATGTCCGTGACACCACCCACGCCCTCCACCTCCTCCAGGACTTCCAATTCCCTGGCCCACAACACCTCATCTTCACCATGGACGTCCAGTCCCTAAACACCTGCATTCTGCATGCAGATGGCCTCAAGGCCCTCCGCTTCTTCCTGTCCCGCAGGCCCGACCAGTCCCCCTCCACCGACACCCTCATCCGCCTAGCTGAACTCGTCCTCACCCTCAACAACTTCTCTTTTGACTCCTCCCACTTCCTACAGACTAAGGGGGTGGCCATGGGCACCCGCATGGGCCCCAGCTATGTCTGCCTCTTTGTAGGTTACGTGGAACAGTCCCTCTTCTGCACCTACACAGGCCCCAAATCCCACCTCTTCCTCCATTACATTGATGACTGTATCGGTGCTCTCTTGCTCCCCCAGAGGAGCTCGAACAGTTCATCCACTTCACCAACACCTTCCACCCCAACCATCAGTTCACCTGGGCCATCTCCAGCACATCCCTTACCTTCCTGGACCTCTCAGTCTCCATCTCAGGCAACCAGCTTGTAACTGATGTCCATTTCAAGCCCACCGACTCCCACAGCTACCAAGAATACACCTCCTCCCACCCACCCTCCTCCAAAAATTCCATCCCCTATTCCCAATTCCTCCGCCTCCGCCACATCTGCTCCCAGGATAAGACATTCCACTCGCGCACATCCCAGATGTCCAAGTTCTTCAAGGACCGCAACTTCCCCCCACAGTGATCGAGAACGCCCTTGACTGCGTCTCCCGTATTTCCCGCAACACATCCCTCACACCCCGCCCCCGCCACAACCGCCCAAAGAGGATCCCCCTCGTTCTCACACACCACCCCACCAACCTCCGGATACAACGCATCATCCTCCGACACTTCCGCCATCTACAATCCGACCCCACCACCCAAGACATTTTTCCATCCCCTCCCCTGTCTGCTTTCCGGAGAGACCACTCTCTCCGTGACTCCCTTGTTCGCTCCACACTGCACTCCAACCCCACCACACCCGGCACCTTCCCCTGCAACCGCAGGAAATGCTACACTTGCCCCCACACCTCCTCCCTCACCCCTATCCCAGGCCCTAAGATGACTTTCCACATTAAGCAGAGGTTCACCTGCACATCTGCCAATGTGGTATACTGCATCCACTGTACCCGGTGTGGCTACCTCTACATTGGGGAAACCAAGCGGAGGTTTGGGGACCGCTTTGCAGAACACCTCCGCTCAGTTCGCAACAAACAACTGCACCTCCCAGTCGCAAACCATTTCCACTCCCCCTCCCATTCTTTAGATGACATGTCCATCATGGGCCTCCTGCAGTGCTACAATGATGCCACCCGAAGGTTGCAGGAACAGCAACTCATATTCCGCTTGGGAACCCTGCAGCCTAATGGTATCAATGTGGATTTCACAAGCTTTAAAATCTCCCCTTCCCCCACCGCATCCCTAAACCAGCCCAGTTTGTCCCCTCCCCCAACTGCACCACTCAACCAGCCCAGCTCTTACCCTCCACCCACTGCATCCCAAAACCAGTCCAACCTGTCTCTGCCTCCCTAACCTGTTCTTCGTTTCACCCATCCCTTCCTCCCACCCCAAGCCGCACCCCCATCTTCCTACTAACCTCATCCCACCTCCTTGACCTGTCCGTCTTCCCTGGACTGACCTATCCCCTCCCTACCTCCCCACCTATACTCTCTCCACCTATCTTCTTTTCTCTCCATCTTCGGTCCGCCTCCCCCCTCTCCCTATTTATTCCAGAACTCTCACCCCATCCCCCTCTCTGATGAAGGGTCTAGGCCCGAAACGTCAGCTTTTGTGCTCCTGAGATGCTGCTTTGCCTGCTGTGTTCATCCAGCCTCACATTTTATTATCTAGGAGCAGTCACTTTGTTGGGTTTGTTTTTACAGACTCCCTAATTGTTGCAGAAAAGAAGAGGAGCAGATTGGGAGGCAGATACTGGAAACGTGCAGAAGTTGCAGTGTTGTAGTCATGGGTGACTTCAACCTTCCAAATATTGATTGGAAACATTTTAGTTGTAATAGATTACATGGAGCAAATTTTATCCAATGTGTTCAGGAAGGATTTCTAACACAGTATGCAAATAGACCAACACGAGGAGAGGCCACTTTGGATTTGATGCTTGGCAATGAATCCGACCAAGTGTTAGACTGGTTGGTAGGAGAGTGTTTTGGCGGTAGCGAACATAACTCTGTTTCTTTTACAATAGTCATGGAAAAGAATAGGTACATACAGCAGGGTAAGGTTTATAATTGGGGGAAGGGTAATTACAATTCTGTTAGGCCAGAACTGGGTAACATAAAATGGGAACAGATGCTGTCAGGGAAGAATACTATTGAAATATGGAGATTGTTTAAGGAACGCATACTGAGTGTGCTTGATATGATTGTCCCTAGCAGGCAGGGAAGATGCGGTCAAGTGAGGGAGCCTTGGTTCTCGAGAGGTCGAACGACTGGTTAAGAGGAAGAAGGAGGCTTATATAAGGTTCAGGAAACAAGGGACGGAAAAGGCTCTAGAGGGATACAAGTCATCCAGGAAGGAGCTGAAGAAAGAGCTTAGGAGAGCTATAAGGGGATGTGAGAAAACCTTGGCAGATAAGATCAAGGAAAACTCCATTTTTTATATATTTGTGAGGACTAAGAATGACCAGAGAAAGGGTAGCGCTGATCAAGGATTGTAAATGGAATTTGTGCATGGAGCCATAAGATATAGGAGAGGTCCTTAATGAATAACTTTCTTTGGTATTCACAACTGAGAGGGACCTAGTTGTAGTGGAGGACTGTGTGAAACAGGCTGGTAGTCTGGAGGTCGATGTCAGTTAGGAAGATGTACTCGGAATTTTGATGAAGATAGGTTAGTCCCCAGGCCTGATGGGATTTATCCAAGGATTCTATGGGAAGCAAGGGAAGAGATTGCAGGGCCTTTGGCAATAATTATCTTTTTAATTATCTTTTTGTCTTCACTGTCCACGGGCATAGTACCGGAAGATTGGAGAGAGGCAAACATCATTCCCTTGTTCCAAAAAGGGAATAGGGGTAACCCCAGAAATTACAGGCCAGTTAGTCTTACATCACTGGTGGGTAATTATTGGAAAGGGCTCTGAGAGATAGGATTTATTATCACTTGGAAAGGCACAGTTTCATTCGTGGTAGTCAGCATGGATTTGTGAGGGGTAGATCAAGCCTCACAAATCTTACTGAATTCTTTGAAGAGGTGACCAAGAATGTGGATGAACGTACAGCAGTGGATGTGGTACACATGGATTTAAGTTAGGCATTTGCTAAGGTTCCCCATGGTTAGCTCATGCGCAAGGCAAGGAGGCATGGGATCGGGGGGTATGTGGCAGATTGGATTCAGAATTGGCTGACCCTTAGAAGACAAAGGGTGGTAGTGGACGGAAAATATTTAACATGGTGCTCAATTATGAATGAATATCACAAGGATCTGTCCTGGGTCCTTTTCTATTTGTGATTTTTGTAAATGATTTGGATGAAGGAGGTGGAAGGGTGGTTTAGTAAGACTGCGGATGATATGAAGGTGGGTGGAGTTGTTGATAGTGCAGAGGGCTGTTCTAGATTACAGAGGGGCATTGGTAGGATGCAGAGCTAGACTGAGAAGTGGCAGATGGAGTTTAACCCTGAAAAGTGTGAGGTGATTCATTTTGGAAGGACAAACTTGAAAGCAGAATACAGAGTTAACGGAAAGATTCTTGGCAGTGTGGAGGAGCAGAGGGATCTTGGGGTTCATGTCCACTGTTCCCTGAGAGCTGCCACCCAGGTGGATAGAGTTGTTAAGAATGCGTATGTTGTGTTAGCTTTCATAAATAGAAGGATTGAGTTCAAGAGCCATGAAGTTATGCTCCAGCTATACAAAACCCTGATTCAGCCACGTCTGGAGTACTGTGTCCAGTTCTGGTCGCCTCATTCCAGGAAAGATGTGGAAGCGTTGGAAAAGGTGCAGATGAGATTTACCAGGATGTTGCCTGGAATGGAGGGAAGGTCTTATGAGGAAAGGTTGAGCGAGCTAGAGCTTTTATCTTTAGAACGGCGAAGGATGAGAGGTTACTTGATAGAGGAGTACAAAATGATCAGAGGTATAGATAGAGTAGACATCCAGAAACTTTATCCTCGGGTGGAGGTAGCTATTATGAGGGGGCATAGTTTTAAAGTGAGTGGAGGTAGATGTAGGGGAGACATCAGAGGTAGGTTCTTTACTCAGAGTGGAAGGGGCATGGAATGCATTGCTGGAGAGGGTAGTAGAGTCCCCCTAATTGGGGGCATTTAAGTGGCTATTAGATAGACATATGGATGATAGTATAAGGTAGGGGTGGGGGTTAGATAGATCTTTGGCTTAGGGTAAAAGTTCGGCACAACATCGTGAGTCAAAGGGCCTGTACTGTTCTATATTCTAAGGCAGGTGCAACAGGAACATTTAGAAAAAAAACATTTGGATAGGTGCATGGATAAGAAAGGTTGGGGGGGATATGGACCAAAAGCAGGCAATTGGAACTAGCTCAGTGAGCACCATGTGCAGCATGGACCAATTTGGGCTGAAGGGCCTGTTTCCATGCTGTAATACTCTATGAATCTAAGGCTGTTGTTGTTTCAGTAATTTCTCCATACACAATCTCTCATTCTCTCTGTCACGCACATGTGTGCATACGCATACCAATCTATGGGGTGAATTTGCATTTGCAGATTTGTAATTGCATATATATTCTATTTTATTGAAAAAGCACACAGTTTGTAGACAGTCACTCAATGTGGCATTCTATAAATTTCCACTTTGGAAATGAAACCGGTCTAATTCTAGGTTAAAACACAGATGGATTCCAAACAAGGCCTCATGCCTAAAATGCATTGTCTGACCTGAGCTGTCATCTCTGGTGAATTGACAAAGCCTTTAGATGTCTCAGGGCACTGACTTGAAAGAAATTCTGGCATTTGCATTTTAATCAAAACCTGCATCTCCTTTCTAACTGATTAAAAATTCAACAGTCATTTTAGTTCAATGCATTCACATCAGCTCTACCAACCTTTGATCTTTTGCTGTCTCTCTGATTTTAAATGTCTCTCATTTTTGTTTTCCAGAGCCTTTCTCTATCTCAATGATGAATTTGAAGGAGGGGAATTTTACTTTGCAGATCGTGGAGGCAAGAGAGTTTCAGTGAGTGACCCCACATGCTCAGAGAGAACGTAACTCTGTATCTAACTCCATACTGTTCCTGCCCTGAGTGTTTGCGGGGACAGTGTAGATGGACGTTTACTTTCTATCTAACAGTGTCTGAGGGGGTGTACAGGAGACATCTGCCAACATCTGGTCTCTCTGTCTCAGGAGGAAATCTCCCCAAAGTGTGGCCGACTGGTCATGTTCCTGTCTGGACAAGAGAATGCACACTCTGTCCGCCCGGTGACAGAGGGGCAGCGCTGTGCCCTCACCTTGAGTTTCACTGAGAAAACCCAAGATGAGCAGGAGGTTTGTATATACCGATTTTGTCTCTCCCTCTGTCTCCATCTTTCTGTTTGTCTCTGTCTTTATTTCTCATTCTCTCTTTCTGTCTATCCCTCCTCTTCTGTCTCGTTCTCTCTGTCTGTTACAATTTTTTTTAATTTGATACTCACTCTCTCGGTCTCTCTAATTCTCTTCCTCTCTGTCTAAGCTTTTCTCTCACTCTCTCCCTCTTTCTCTCTTCCCCCCCAACTGCCTGCCTCCTCTTCTCTCTGTAACACACACACTATGTTGTTCTATCTGTTCCCCCTCTCTGATATTCGTGCTCTCAGTCTCTTCTCTCTCTCTCTCTCTCTCTCTCACTCTTTCTGTCTAAATGTCTCTCTCTGTCTCCATATGTCCCTGTTGCGCGCTGGCCATTTCTTCCCCATCCCCTCTCTCTGACATCCTCTGGACACTATACCTCTACCTCTACCTCTCTACCCCCTCGCTCACTCTTGCTTCCTTTCACTGTAACACTTTCTCCGTCTGTCTCTCTCAGGCAAATCCCAGTGTGGAGAGTTTATTGGAGTTGCTGTACCCGGCATCCTCCACCCTTGGTGAGCCTGAACAGATACCAGGCCCTGAGCATGACCGGGAGTCCCCTGAGCAGCAAGAGAGAGCCCACAAGGAGACTCAACGAGCCCGGGACGGGAGGCAGCGGCAGTACAAGAGACCTCAGCCCGTGACAGGGGCAGAGAGTCCTGCTCTCAGGGACGAGCTCTGAGTCTGCATTGGAGGGTGTGTGTGCGTGTCTGTGTTGTGGTGGGTACTTGTGGGAGGGGGGGTTGGGGGCATGGATGTGTGTGGTGTCCATGGGGTGTTGGGGGCAGGTGGGATGGTGTCGGGAATTCACCCATGAGTTTGACTGACGTGGGACTGTGTGTGCGTGTGTGTTGCGCGTGCACACACACACACACACACACACACACACACACACACACACACACACACACACGTGTACGTCTGTCTGTCTCTAGAGAGACAGAGAAAAGGGTGATTTGACGGCTCTCCTGTACGAATAGTTAGCCACCGCTGGCCGGTTGCAGGTGATGCTGGCATGTTGTGTTTGGGCATATGGATGGGAGGTTGGGGGATGTGGGGCTGAAAAGGAACATGTTACTGCCATCCCACTACTGAATATACAAACAGTCCCTCTCACACTCCCATAGCTACAGGCATCTCCCACAAACATATTGCTGATACAGGCAGTCTCTCACATACATGCTCTACATAGGCATCTCATAGACCCATACAAGCAGTCTCTTACCCACACATATAGACATCTCTCACATCCATGCAGGGGGTCTCCCCGACACGCTACGTACGTACAGATGTCTCACAGGCAGTCACACACTCACGTGCCTGTAGGTCTGTCTCACACCCATATATGTGGTGACTCCCCATGCATACACATTCCACATATAAACAGGCAGTCTCTTACACTCTCCATACATACAGGCATCTCATACTCACTCCCATATTTACAGGCACCTCACACCCAGACAGATGGCCTGACACACACACTCCACACATACAGGCATTTCTCGTGCACATTCCCTTATATTCGGGTGGTCTCTCTCACTCATGCATACAGTAGGTCTCTCACACCCATAAAGATAGTCACACACATGCAGGCAACTCACTCACTCCCCATACTTACAGGCATTTCGTACACACACACACAGAGGCGTCTCACACAATCTCACGTATACAGGCAGTCTCACACGCATTCCCTATGCAGGCTGTCCTATACACTACTCTACATATAGGTGTCTCAACACAACCATACAGGCGGTCTCTCACACTCCTCATACATAGATATCTCCCAGACCCATGCAGATGGTCTCTCACTCACTCCCCATATATACAAGTGTCTCACACATCCAGACAGGTGGTCATACAAACACATACTGATGTCTAACACACACACCCATACAGGTGGTCTCTCACACACTCCCCATACATATTAGAATCTCTTACATCAATACAGGTTGTCACATGCAGACTCACATCCATACAGGCATGCCACACACCCTTATAAATGGTGTCTCACACACCATAGAACTTCACAATTGGAATATTGCTTACAGTTCTGGTTACCATCTACCGGAAGGATGTGGAAGCTTTGGAGAAGGCACACAACATGTTTACCAGGATGTTGCCTGGTAAGGAGAGATTTTAGCTGTGAAGAAAGGTATGGATAGAATGGAAATTGAGAATTTATCCCAGAGTGGAGGGGCCAATTACTCGGGGGCACAGGTTCAAGGTGCTGGGGTTGGGGGGTGGGGCTGCAGTTTACAAGAGATGTATGAGGCAAGTTTTTCAGACAGAGTGGTAAGTGCCTGGAACGTGCCGCTAGGGGAGTTGGTTGAAGCCAACACAGTAGCTGGATTCAAGAAGCATTTGGACAAATACATGAATAGGAAGGGAAGAGAGGAACATGGATCCTGAAAGTGAGAACAGTTTTATGGAAAGGCAAAATGTGGTGGAGCAGGGTCGGGGTGGGGGGTGCTGGTGGGGAAGGTGGTTGCTGTGTGCAAAGGACCTGTTCCCACGATCTTTGTACATCAGGCATCATACACCCATACAAGCAGTCACACATGCACACCTCGACATACAGGCACCTCATACATCCATGCAAGCAGTCTCTCTCTCTCTCTTCCCACCCCGCCACTCCATACATACAGGTGTCTCTCACAACCAATACACACACAGGCACCCCATGCACCCATACAGGTGGTCTCTTACACATACAGATGTGTCACACCCATACATAGCTGTGTCTCATACATACATCCAAGTGGTCTCTCAAACACCGATATGTGCAATTCACACACAGAGGACACCCATGCACATATGGGCCGTCACACCCACGTAGACAGGTACACACACCCCAATAACTACGGGCAGTATTATGCACGTTCCCCATACAGACATCTCTCTCACCCATACATGTGGTCTCTCACACTCGCACATCTCCCTGGACAGCTGATGTTTCACACACCCATATGGCTGCTCTCTCTCACACTTGCATGCGCACAGGTACACGTACTCCTACAAACAGTCTCTCTCTCACAGACCCATACAGGTGTACTCAAACACATTCACTCCATGAGGCAATTCCACCCACCCCTACGTGGACAGTCAGGTGCATATACATTGTCAGACAGACATAGTCAAACACATGCACATCATGACAGGCATTCACGCCTATTCACAACAATGCACATTCAGATGCTTACAACCCCTACACATACATGCATACATAAACAGAATACAGGCACATTCCAACAACCCCTCACACCCACACAATGTCACACAAACCCACAAAAGCGACACACTACATGTACTGAGAAATAATCCTGTGACAACGCTGGGACTATGATGGGAATGCTCTCTTTTAAGTATGTATAGCTGAGTCATTGCAGTGTTAAATATTTTTATGCAGGAAATATATCTTCTTTTGTTGTTTGCTGTGTTAACTTGCTTCATGTATTTAATCCAGTATCACACTGGCAGTGTTCTTCCACTTTTTATACCCAGTGTCAGCATTGAGTTTTCTCAGGAACAAGGACAATATAGAGCTACCTCTACATGACCATGACATCAAAGCCTACTCCAGCTTCTTTATACCCCGTATCACTATTGAGCATTCTCAGGGATAATGCAGAACTCCGTGTACATCGCAATGATGATGTAGCCTTACCCCCTCCCCCAACTTTATACCTAGTGTCTGCATGGAGGAGTCCAGGGAACAGGGACAAGCCAGAGCTTTGTCTACACCACCATGCTGGCGTCACCTATTCCTTTCCAGCAATTTATACCCAGAGTCAGCATGGAGTACTCCCAGGGACAGCAGCAATGCAGAGCTCTCTCTACATCACCATAAGGGTGTATCCTAATTCCCCCACTCCCCCCATGCCTCATTTTATACCTAGTCAAGGGGTGTTGGGGCTGGAGGAGGTGAGGGTGGACTTGTAAGAGACAGTGATCATTTAGAAAGACGCTGGGAAATGAGCTTGCTTATTTCTGAGTGCAAACAATTAATGCAGTGGAGCTGGCTGCAACTAAAATTTGGCAGTGCAAAACAATTCCTGGGTAATAGCTTTCAAAGAGCAGGTCAACTGAGACACAGTACCTCAAAAGGGAATGGGAGGACCACCAAAGAGCGAGTCCCCTGCATGGCCATGCAAACAGAAATTGAAGTCAAGAAGTGAACGTGTGCTGGTGAAGACTGGTGGAGAATGGAGAGGAAGGTAGTGGGGAGGGGTGAAAGCATATACAAGAAGTAAAGAGGGATTACAAGAAAAGACTGAAAGCTAAGATAAACAGGAATTTCAGATTGTCCAGTTTAAGTTCAGAGCTTGGGAATCTGCAATTAGTCAGGATAGAATGCGGTAGACCAAAAAATGATTAGGGAGACTCAGCAGTGACTTTTAAAGGTTAAAATTGTGCCAAGCGAAGCAGCACTAGGTTTTGAAAAGCCTGTCAATGAGATTGGGACTCTGGATACAGTGCATACAGACTCTAGAAGGCGTTTGATGCAGTGCCACATGAAAGGCTTCCACAGTAAGTGATAGATGTGAAATGAAAAAGAGATCAGGACAAAGGAAGGGAGCCAGCAGTAAATAAAGCACACGGCACCCTCGGCTTTATTGATCGGGACATAACCTACGAGAGGAAGGACAATAAAGCATAAGGCACCATCAGGTTTTGTATTTTTGTTTTCTTTTCTCTATCTCTGTATACATGATTATCTCTGCATTATCCCCCCCGTTAGTACATCTGTCTTCTCTGTGTATATGTATCGTTGTGTGTGTGTGCGTGCACCTCTCTCTGTCTTTGCCTGTTTGCCCCTGTGTATCTCTCACTGTGTCAATTGCTGCATCCTTCGTTCTCTCTGTATTTTTGTGTAAATCTGTCTTCCCTGTTTTCAAAAAAAGTGCATCGTTCTTTCATTCTCTCTCTCTCTGACTCTGACTGTCTCTTTCTCTGTCTTTGGCACTGGTGAAACTACTTTT
The DNA here is from genome assembly GCF_030684315.1 of Stegostoma tigrinum. NCBI lineage: Eukaryota > Metazoa > Chordata > Chondrichthyes > Orectolobiformes > Stegostomatidae > Stegostoma > Stegostoma tigrinum. The sequence continues at coordinate 26,167 of NW_026728089.1, forward strand.
GGAGTATTGTATACAGTTCTGGGTCGCGCTGCTGTAGGAAGGATATTATTAAATGGAAGTGAGAAAGCGAGAGACATACAGGGCAAGAGAGAGAGTGAAGAAAGTTGATGAAAAATAATACTGTGCACCAAAAGCACATAAACAACCCCTCAACTTATAATTTACCTGCGCAGCAACAGATGTTAAGCACCGAACGGACAAGAAAGTTACAAAACTACCTCGAACTGCCGCAGTGTTTCCATTTGACAGGAGTGCTTGAGGGCGGCTATGCGTTGCTCCCGTGACAAGGACAAAACACCCCATCCTCAAGCCCAGAAACTCTGACTCCGTCCCTCCGTAGTTAAGCTTTGGTCTTTTATTGATTCCGACGAGTGATGGAAACGAAGTCAAGAATTTTTGTAACGGGTTCCTTTCACTCACTGACTTCCAAAATCCTTCCATATTACCAGTGATTCCCCTAATATGAGGCCCAGAAAATAGGAACGCTTTTTGAATGACATTCAGGGCAAGTTCTTTCTGAGTGCACCCTGTTTATAAGTGCTGAACGGCTGGGCTGTAAGTCAATGGTGAAGAGTTACTCTCACAGCCTCTCTCCCTCCGCATTTACCTCTGCTGTGTTTTGCCTTCACATCGAGGAAGAAAAGAAATCAGGTGCCCTCTCTGTTTCACTTTCTTCCTTCAGCCGCATATTGCGCCCACTCGGTCTGGGATTGCTGTTGTTTTTTCTCTGTGAAATATTAACAACGAGCCTTCCACTTCGAACACAGTCACCTACCTTTCCACTCCTACCTCCAACATCTGTGTTGCTAACTATCCTTCCTTTTCTGCTCATCTTTCTCAACCTCTCGTCAATTGGGCTCCGAAAATTTCTGAACTAACTACGTGTGTTTGATCCATGCCTCTAAACTCCAGAGTCGCCTCAATGCTGTAATTCATGTTGAAACTACCCGAGGTTAATACAGGCTGCAGAAATACAAAAAATGCGATCTTTTTATAAACGTTCAGAATGGTCAGGCAGAAAGGACAGGTTCATTTGGGATCTCGAACACTTTCAAATGGATTAGATTGGTTTTCCACCAAAATCTCTTCCATGCAATCCTTCGAAACTCAGAAAGCAGTTTGTTGGACGCGGAGTCCTTCAGCTCTGCAATGACCAATTTAGAATATTGTCACAGGGGTGAATATAAACAAAATGGAAATTTCACTTCCAGCAAATTCAAGAGATTTCAGTCCTGTATGATCAGTTCTTACGACAAACGTCCGCAAAATTCAAACTTTGCCATTGTCTTCATCTATGGTCGTCTTTTGCAAACTCCAGAGTTGGCTGCAACTGCAGCTGGAACAGATGACTTGATCATTTTTTTGCAACATGGTTTTGAGGGATCTTGCTCTGTGCAAATGCCCCCTCAGATTCTGGCAGTGACGAAATATCAAAAGAGCAAAATATCGTTGGAAGTGGAGATTTGGGACAGCCTGAGGCGATTTCGGGGTCAAAGTAATAACAAGGTGTTCTTCGTTATGGCCTGCATTGAAACCACACAAAGATGATGCCGACTGAGATCAGTTTGGTTTGGCTTTTCTGGATGGTCACTGGAATTGTCAGAGACGATCTGTTTTCTCTCACCGACTGAAAACTAAAGGTATGTTAGTGAGTTTTGAGAAGAGTTTTACATACAGCTGAAGAAGGACACCACTTTGATTGGGACAACACATCCATCCTCGGACAAACCAAACGGAGACATGCACGAGAAATCCTAGAAGCATGGCATTCCAACCGGAACTCCATCAACAAACAGATTGATTTGGAGCCCATCCACCAGCGGCTGAGAAAAAGAACAGGAAATGACATCACCAACATAGGAAATGACATCACCAACTCAAGGAAACCTAAACAGATAAATAGAAAGCGGGACATAACACCAGCGCTTCACCAGAGGCTCACGATGATGCTACCTAGAATGGTGATGAAACATCTGGGAACACCATCCGTGTTTCCGTGAAGAAGGTGGATGAAGGTGCACCTGTGGACCGCTCCTTCTTCGTGAAGAGGGTCCTGTTTGACTGTTGTGGGTTTGCTGCTGCGGACATTTACTGCCTGCAGGATTTCCCCGGAGGACGCTTTTACGATGTGACCTTCAGGAGTGCCACGCTTTGCGAGCGCTTCCTGGAGGTTTTCAAGGAGAAAGGAGGTGAGGGTCCCCTCTCTGTATTGACTGCTGTCCCGCTGTTTGTGATGCCAGCGTAGAGGAGCCGTATGGTGACTATACACATGTACAACCCGCATGTGCCAGCAGTTGATGTCCTGACCTTCCTTGGAAGGTACGTGAAGGTGGAAGGGGACCTAACTGACATCATGGACCCCTTTGGCATCTGGACCAGTAAGAGGCAGGTCAAGGTGACGCTGAGGATGGGCGCGGACGGGAACATCGTACACCCACCATCCAGCTTCGCGATCGGCGGGAGCAAGGGCTACCTGACCTATGCAGGGCAACCTAAAGTCTGCCATGCCTGTGGTAGGTCAGGTCACGTGGCGGCTGACTGCAAAGCCACCATCTGCAGGGAGGAGGGACACCTTGCAAAGGATTGCCCACGAGAGAAACGCTGCAACCTTTGCGGGGAAGCGGGCCACCTCTATAGGGCATGCCCGCAGCGGGGGGCCACCTACACCCAGGTCGCCGGCAGGGGCAATGCGGGGCCAGCCCCCCCCCCCCGGAGGAGATAAAGCACCAGGCCCCTGCAGGGATGTGCAGGAGGGCCAGGTTGTGCAGGAGGGCCCAGCCCTGCAGGATGGGCCCGAGGCCAGCAAAGCGCCCCTGCAGGCTCCGCTACCCCCCGACAACCCAGAGTCGATGGAGGCGGCGACAGGCGACCCAGAGGAGTGGACAACAGTCCGGAAAGCGAGGAGGAAGGTGCGTTGGCGGGCCCAGGAACCGCAAACATCAGGCGGGAAGAGGCAGCTACAGGGGGGCTATACGAGCTCCTCTGACGAGGGAGATTCGGAGAGGGCCCGCCCGAAGCAGAAGTTAAAGGTCTCAAGGGAGAAGGAAAGCAGCACCATGCTTCCAGGTGACGGGAGGCGTCCTGAGGCTCCCTCCAACACCCAGTCATGTGCTGCTGGGGCCATGGAGGGCCCCCCGGAACTTCCAGGTGGGAAGGAGGAAACAGCGCGTCCCCAGCCTGACCCAGAGCCGGACTCTCCTGCCTCCATACCCTCGACGGGGCGATGCCACCCGGAAGGCAGCACAGACGGTTTCCTGAGCCCGGAGAGCGTCTAGCAGTTAGCCCAAGCCATGGGCATGAAGGGACAGATAGAGGGGCTGGATCTTGGATTTGGGGAGGGTACTGTGGTCACTGCCCACAATGGGGGTACGAGTTGCAAGCATTAATGTGCGCAGCGTCAAGTCCACCGCCTACCTGACCACCATCAAGGCGGACCTCCTGTTTCATGCAGGAGTGCGGGATACTGCACCTCAGCAGGTATGGGAAATGGTCCAGCGCCTGGACCTGTGGGCCTTCGATCTGGTCGGGGGGTAACGACTGTCGCTCCTCGGGCCTGGCTATTCTGCGGGGGCGCGACTTCACCATCTCTCAAGTTCAAGAGGTGGTGGGGGGTGCGCCTCCTAGTGGCTGACGTCACCTACAGGAACGCTCCCCTGAGGCTGATCAACGTGTACGCCCCAGCGGTACGGAGTGAGCGGTTGGCCGTCCTGCAGCGGCTTCCACCCCTGCTGGCTACGTCCAGGCCGGTCATCCGAGGTGGAGACTTAACTGCATCATCGATGCAGATGGAAGATCCGGCGTGGGGACAGCGGGAGGGGGGGGAGTCAACTGGACGTCACGTCCAGATTCCTGATGGGCACGGTGAAGAACACCAAGCTGCTCGACATCTTCAGCACCTCTGCAGACGGAGTGCAGCGGAGGTACACCTGGTCGCGGCCAGACGAGTCTATTCGCTCAAGGATAGACTTCCTGTTTGTGTCACGGGTGTTCTCGGTCAGGTCCACCGGCGTCGAGCCGGTGTTCTTCTCTGACCACTGCCTCCTGCTGGCCGACTGTCACTTACAGGACGACCAGCCGGCCGGCAAGGGGACGTGGAAGCTCAACACGACTCTGTTGACCCCAGAGAACGTCGAGGAGCTTAAGAGGGAGTACGCCGGTTGGAGAACTGTGAAACCCCTCTTTGAGTCTCCGGGCGACTGGTGGGAGATGGTAAAGGAGAATATCAAGAGGTTCTTTGTCCTCAAGGGTGTTCGGAAGGTGAGAGAGAAGCGGGCAAAGCTGTCGCGACTCCAGAAAAGGGTGCAGAACCTGCTCCTTCTGTTGATGGGGGTCGATGTCACGGAGGACCTCCGTGAGGTGAGGGGCCAGCAAGCCTCGCTCTTCGCCGCGGAGGCCTCCAAGATAATCTTCCGGTCCAGGGTCAGCTCCGTGGGGCAAGACGAGACGTGCTCGCGTTTCTTCTTTCAGAAGGTGCACAAAGAGAGCTCTGTGCTTAGCCGGCTGAAGGAGGACAACGGCTCGGTGACGTCGTCTTGGCCCGACATTTTGAGGATCAGCAGATCCTTCTATGCCGGACTGTACGACACGAAGCCCACTGACAGCACGGCCTCTGAGTCATTCCTGTCGTCTATCACGGAGGTCTTAGACGACGGCACGAGGGAGTGGCTGGACCGGCCAATATCCCTGGACTAGCTGACCAGAGCCCTCAAGTCCTTGGAGAGGAATAGGACTCCTGGGAGCGACGGCTTACCGGTCGAGCTGTATTCCGCTCTGTGGGACCTTGTCGGCCAGGATCTGCTGGAGGTGTATGATAGTGCGCTTCGGGCAGGGGAAATGTGCAAGTCCATGAGGAAGGGCATCATCACCCTCATTTACAAGAGGAAGGGGGAGAGGGAAGAAATTAAGAATTGGCATCCCATTTCACTATTGAACGTGGACTACAAAATCCTGGCCAAGGTCATAGCCAACCGGGTCAGGTCTGTCCTGGAGTCGGTGATTCACCCTGACCAAACCTGTGCTGTGCCAGGCAGGAAGATCGCTGAGAGCCTCGCACTCATCAGGGATACGATCGCCTATGTACAGGACAGGCGGGGTGACACCTGCCTCGTCAGCCTGGACCAGGAGAAGGCCTTCGACAGGGTCTCTCATGCCTACATGAGGGACGTCCTCTCCAAATTGGGGTTCGGGGAGGGCATCCGCACTTGGATCCGGCTGCTCTACACCAACATCGTTAGTGCATTCTCAATCAACGGGTGGGAATCGGACAGTTTTCCCGTCAGATCTGGAGTCAGGCAGGGCTGCCCGCTCTGTCCTGCCTTGTTCGTGTGCTGTGTGGAGCCCTTCGCCGCATCCATCAGGAAGGACGTGAGCCTGAAGGGCGTGACTAGCCCAGGCTGCGGAGGCCTTCAGGTCAAGACCTCCCTGTACATTGACGATGTCGCCGTCTTCTGCACCGATCGTCGGTCGGTGAGTAGACTGTTAGACATCTGCGGCCAGTTTGAACTGGCCTCGAGTGCCAAAGTCAATAGGGGTAAGAGTGAGGTCATGTTCTTCGGGAACTGGGATGACTGCTCCTTCATCCCCTTCACCGTCAGGACAGACTACCTGAAGGTGCTGGGTGTTTGGTTTGGTGGAGCTGGGGCGTGCACTAAGACTTGGGAGGAGCGTACCACCAAATTGAAGCAGAAACTGGGCAGGTAGACGCTCCAGTCCTTCTCCATCGCGGGTAAGAACCTGGTTGTCAGGTGCGAGGGGCTTTCGGTACTGTTGTATGTGGCGCAGGCCTGGCCTATTCCCTGGACCTGCGCCGCTGCGGTCACCCAGGCCATCTTCCACTTCATTTGGGGGTCGAGGATAGACTGGGTCCGCAGGGACACCATGTACAAAGACCTGGAAATTGGGGTAAAGGCCGTACCGAACGCCACCCTCGCCCTGACGACTACCTTTGTGTGCAGCTGCATCAAGCTGTGCGTAGATCCTCAGTACGCAAACACCAAGTGTCACTACTTACTAAGGTTCTACCTGTCCCCGGTATTGCAAAGGATGGGCCTGGCCTCGTGACCGCGGAACGCTCCGAGTAGTTGGACCGTTCCGTACCACCTGTCCTTCGTGGAGAAATTTTTGAAAGGAAACACCTTTGACCACAAGGCCATCAGGCAGTGGTCAGCACGTAGTATCCTCGAGACCCTTCGGGAAAAGGAGAGGGTGGATCCCGTCGTGTGGTTCCCCACGCAGACTGCCAAAGTCGTTTGGCAGAATGCCTCATCGCCAGAACTTTCAAACAAGCACAAGGATATTGCTTACCTGGCGGTGAGAGGGGCTCTGCCAGTGAGATCCTTTATGCATGCCCGGAATCTGTGTGCCTCCGCACGCTGCCCTCGAGGTGGCTGCTGGGGGGACGAGACTGTCGATCACCTCCTTCTGGAGTGTGCCTATGCGCAGGAGGTCTGGAGGGGGATGCAGTGGTATTTGTCGAGGGTCGCCCCGAGCAGCTCCGTGACGTGGGACTCTGTGCTTTACGGGCTGTTTCCTGGGACGCACACCGAGACCAACATCAACTGCGCCTGGAGGACCATCAATGCGGTGAAAGACGCTCTTTGGTCTGCCCACAACTTGTTGGTCTGCCAGCTGAAGGAACTGACCCCGAAGGAGTGTTGCAGACTGGCGCACTCCAAGGTCCAGGACTACGTGCTGAGGGACGCGCTAAAGCTTGGGGCAGTCGCCGCCAAGGCACAGTGGGGAAAGACCACGGTATCAACTCCTTGTCCAGAATAGTAAAAAGGGCCCTATCTGGTAACTGGGCCCAGCTGGCGCCTTCCCCAACTGGTCAGGGGCCAACTGGGACTGTGCGGGGTGACAACTGCCGGGGTATTTTCTTTGCTTTGTTTTTTTTTCTTCTTTGTTTTTTTTTTCCTTTCGTTGGTGTACGTACCCCCTGGGTAACCCGGAGCGGCTTGCATGACTGGGTAGGTGTATAAATGTTTTATTTTTTGTACACCTTATGAATAAAGTATATTTTTTCAAATAAAAAAAAGTGACAAAACATCTGAAAACGAACCTTCCAGCTCAGCGAGCAAACTTACATCCAGAACTCGAGGTATGTTTTACTGTCAAACTGTTGACATCACAATCAGGGAGCTGCAAAATTTCAATGCACATCACAATCCCCAGAAAACAGGTAAGATCGTGTGATCAGAGATAATAGGAACTGCAGATGCTGGAGAATCCAATATACGAGGTGTGGAGCTGGATGAACACAGCAGGCCACACAGCATCTTTGGAGCAGGAAAGCTCCTTAGAAGAGGCTTCACAGTGGGGTTAAAATGGTATCAGAGATAATAGGAACTGCAGATGCTGGAGAATCTCTGTTGGAAGATCAGAGTACAGTGCACCCGCCAGATCTTTCGTGCGAGATAACAAGGTGTGGAGCTGGATGAACACAGGAGGCTAAGCAGCATCAGAGGAGCAGGAAGGCTAGATGAGACGTTTCAATCCTAAGATGCTGCTTGGCCTCCTGTGTTCATCCAGCTCTACACTTTGCTTAGAATTTTAACTCAAATTGTGTTTTAGTGTCTGGATTGGAATAGGAGGAGCTCAAGGGAAGAAAACTGAAACATCACTGAGGAGAAAATGTCGGGAACGCAGGTGAGCTCATGCAGACTAACATTGAAGCAAAATTCACACTTGGTGATCATTGTTTACATGTCATTTTCATGAGATTTCACAGTAGCAAACTGCAATTAAGCTGGTCCCCTGGTCAAAAGGATAAGGAGCCTGACTTTCACTGTTAATTATGGATGCTATCAGAAGACTGTGGTTTCATGTCCCATTGTGATCGTTTTCCAGTTTTATTTCTTCAAAATGCAAAATATTGCTTCAATTCTCCTGAGCTGAAGGTTGGGACCCTTTATCAGAAATATGGAGGGTGAAGGGAATTGAGAAATAAATGGAGAGAGGAAGGGATGGGGCTGGGGAACATAGATGGGACAATGATAGCTGAGTACAGTTGGGGATTGGTCAGTTGGAACAGATAGGTAGGAGAGAAGATAAGGTAAGAGAAAAGACAGTTGTACTAGGTCAATGAGGCGAGGATGAGAGGGAGGATTGGATGTGGAATGAGGCCGGGGTGAGTTGGGAGATTTTAAAACTGGTAAAATCCATGTTTAGGCTATTGGGCTGGAGGCTTCCCAATGGAATATGAGGTGTTGCTCCTTCAGTTTGTGGGTGGCATCATTGTGACACTAGAGGGGGCCCAGGATAAACATGTCACCCAGGAGTGGGATGTGGAGTTGAAATGGTTCGTGACTGTAAGGTGTTGATGTTTGTTATGAATAGAGTGCAGAAGCTCTGCAAAACAGTTTCCAAGTCTTCAGTTGGTCTCACTGATGCAGAGGAGGCCACATTGGGTGAAGCTGATGCAGAGTTCCAAGTTGACGGATATGCAGGTGAACCTATGTAATGTCGAAGGTTTGTTTTGTGCCTTGAATGGAGGTGAAATGGGAGGTGTAGGGGCAAGTGTAGCACCTCCTACGTTTGCAGGGAAAGATGCCGGGGTGATGGGTGATGAGGATGTAATTCAGAAGGGGTATTGGCAGAAAAAGTGGTAGTATGTGGAATTCACAGTGAGACGAGAGGTAATCCATTATATAAAGTGAGGCAGGTGAGTCCGGTGAAGAATGGAGAAATGCTAGTTGGTGTATTGGAGCTCCATGATTACAATTTTTATATCTGGATCGCAGGCAAGAGTGATGCCTACACATTATTGAAAAGTCAATGAGCAATCAGCCAACTGAACCATTATGTGAAATATTTCCTGGCTGTGTGATAACCAAAGTCACAAAGCCACAGATGAAGCAGGAAGAGAAATCAAAGAATAAAGATCGGGAAGTTGAAGTACAATTACCAGAGATCATACTGTAGTTGGTTGGCTCACTGAGCTGGTTCATTGTTCTGTAGATGTTTCATGACTCTGCTGGGTAACATCATCACTGCAGCCTCTGAGGAAGAGCTGTTGTGTTCTCTCGCCTGTTAGTTAAACTCTGGGTGCCGTTGCATTTGATTACCTCATTTCTGGTTTTCCATCACAGTGGTGTACATAATAGGGTCTAATTCTGTGTTTGTTGAATTATTATCTTGTATGATAATGTACAACCTGATCTGGTATCCAAGGTTCATAAATTTGCCCCACATAACTCTGTCCAATTGTGCTCAACCACCACTCCAGTTACGTATACCACCTTAAGGGGTTGGTGAATGATAGAATCAGTTTAGCTGAATGGTTCCACATGACCAATTCTCCAGCAATCCAGGAACAAGAGCAGATTTGTGCCTTACCTGATAAATAAACCTATTAACATATTCAATACAGGACCATTATCAGTTAATTACATTGGTTTAGTAACTGTCACCTGAAAGGTCAACTCTGGAAGTTCACAGCTTAAAAAAAATATAGCGGGTGATAGGCTTGAGACATCCATCTACAAGCAGACTCGTTACTGAAACGACTACTTAGATACTTAAAGATGACATTGGACGAATCATGTGGGCACTCCTGATGTACTGATTGAGGGGGTATGGATTTTGCATGATCCAAAGAGGATAATGTTTATGTGCCATGTGGATTATGGGTACTTGGGGGGGTGGGGGGAAATATTAAAACAATTGGCAAACTTTGCAAGTGTCATAGAGTTCTACAGCATGGAGACAGGCTTGTCAGCCCAAACTGGTCCATGCTGACCAGAATGTCCATCCATGCTAACCCCATTTTGCAGCGCTTGGCTCATGTCCTTCAAAACCTTTCCTATCCATGTATTCACACAAATGCCTTTTAAATGCCTTATAAGGATATGCTTCCTTTATGAAGATTTAACATACATCACTTGACATTGTACCACACAGACAACGTTGAGAATGTTGCTATATTAATGATCTGTATAAGTAACGCTGAATGTTTATATAATCCATAGAATCCCTACTCTATTGAAACAGGCTATTTGACCAAATGTGTCCACACTGACTCTCCGAAGAGTATAACCACCCAGACTCAATCCCCCTCCCATCCCTGTAACCCTGCAATTCTCATAGCTAATCCTCCTAATCTACACAATTTTGGATTGTCGATAATCATATCAAATCAAAAGCATTTTCTTTCTCATATCTATCATATTTGAAGTGACATCTAATTGATAATCTTATGAAATTTAAACAAAGATGTGATAATGGTAATAATTATATCACTTATAATCATATAATGCATCAGGAGCATTAGTATGGTTGCCACTACACTCAAGTGACTTGGTAAACCAATTGTAGGTTCTCATCCAATATAGGCAAATGAAAGGCAACATGCTTTGGCAGTGATAATGGGAACTATTGGAGAATCCAAGAAAACAGTGTGTGGAGCTGGATGAACACAGCAGGCCAAGCAGCTCCTGAGATGCTGCTTGGCCTGCTGTGTTCATCCACCTCCACACTTTGTTATCGTGCTTTGGCAGTAACTCAGATAAATGTACAATGGGGACAATATGGACTACAAAAGAGGCAACACGAGCTGGTGCCGTGGCTGCTGAGTGATATTGTTGTATAACATGGCAGTGGGAGTTCCGCTATAGGAGCAATCACTCACAGCAGCAATACATTCTGAAGAAAGGTCACGGGGTCAAAAAAGAAATAACTTTGATTTCTCCCTCGAAGGATGCTACCAATGCTGCTGAATCATTTTTCAGCAATTTCTGTTTTTTGCTTCTGATTTCGAGGATCTGCAGTTCTTAAGGTTTGCTTTCTTATGGCCCCATTTATAACAACTACGTTCGCTTCCACCCACAGGGTCTGACAGAACTGCTGAGTCTGCCAAACACCGATCGAGCTGAAATGTACAAAATGAAGGCAGTTTCTCGTCAGGCTGCAGAAAACGTGAAAATCACCCTGATGTAATACCTTCAGCTAATAAAATGTGAGGCTGGATGAACACAGCAGGCCAAGCAGCATCTCAGGAGCACAAAAGCTGACGTTTCGGGCCTAGACCCTTCATCAGAGAGGGGGATGGGGAGAGGGAACTGGAATAAATAGGGAGAGAGGGGGAGGCGGACCGAAGATGGAGAGTAAAGAAGATAGGTGGAGAGAGTGTAGGTGGGGAGGTAGGGAGGGGATAGGTCAGTCCAGGGAAGACGGACAGGTCAAGGAGGTGGGATGAGGTTAGTAGGTAGATGGGGGTGCGGCTTGGGGTGGGAGGAAGGGATAGGTGAGAGGAAGAACCAGTTAGGGAGGCAGAGACAGGTTGGACTGGTTTTGGGATGCAGTGGGTGGGGGGGACAAGCTGGGCTGGTTGTGTGGTGCAGTGGGGGGAGGGGACGAACCCCACCCGCTGCATCCCAAAACCAGTCCAACCTGTCTCTGCCTCCCTAACTGGTTCTTCCTCTCACCCATCCCTTCCTCCCACCCCAAGCCGCACCCCCATCTACCTACTAACCTCATCCCACCTCCTTGACCTGTCCATCTTCCCTGGGCTGACCTATCCCCTCCCTACCTCCCTACTCCCTACCTCCCCACCTACACTCTCTCCACCTATCTTCTTTACTCTCCATCTTCGGTCCGCCTCCCCCTTTCTCCCTATTTATTCCAGTCCCCTCTCCCCATCCCCCTCTCTGATGAAGGGTCTAGGCCCGAAACGTCAGCTTTTGTGCTCCTGAGATGCTGCTTGGCCTGCTGTGTTCATCCAGCTTCACACTTTATTATCTTGGAATTCCCCAGCATCTGCAGTTCCCATCATCTCTAATACCTTCAGCTGTTTTTTTTTGTTTCTGTACGCCACACCCTGATTGGTATGAGGATGAGAGGGTGCGTAAAACACTTGATAAGCGCCCTTCACAGTGTTACATTTTTCCCAGTGACATTGAACTTATAGGTACTACCGCTTGGTGGGAGGAAATACGGAATGGTGGAAAGACTGCGCAGATTAATCAAAGAGTCACAGAAACAAATCCTTCAGTCGAACTCGTCCGTCCCGACTCGATAGCCTAAACTGATCCAGTCTCATTTGCCAGCGTTTGATGTATATCCCTCTTAAGCCCTTCCTATTCATGTATGCATCCAGATGCCTTTTCAATGTTGTGACCACACGTCTGGAAAGATATGATTGCATTGGACGGCTGAGATGGGGCTCTGAAGAGAGTTTGGACGAGGTTGGGTTGTCTTATATGCCACGGAGAATATTCAGCAGGATACATTGGAGATATACAAGGTGTGGGGCATGGACAGGCCGAATAGAAAGCGGCAGTCAATTTCGGCAATGTAACATTAACAAGGGGACATCATTTCAAACTAAAAGGCAGACAATATGAAGGATTTGGGCCATTTTTTTTTAACCAAGAATGTGTGGGAAGGTGGAACGCAATGGTTGGGCGGGTCTTTGGTTGGGAAACAATACAGCCTTAAAATAAGGGACTTGGGCGATATATTTTGCAATGTCATAACGTACTAGGCTATCGGCCTGTTGGGAAACAGGACTAATGTTGGCCAGAGTACAGTACGGATGGCGTAGACTCAATGGACCAAAACCTCTCTTGTTCCATCTTATCCGTGAGTCTACATCTCTATGCTCGCTGAAATGTAGATTTTTGGCTCTGTGTTAAATGACAATTCCATACTGTAAGTATCACGCAGTTTTAAACATTCTATGGAGTGTGCCTGATGCAGTTTCGAGTCTCATGTCAGGAGAATTCCGGGAGATAACCGTGTAAGCAGGAGACAGAGATCATGAACAAAAACAAAAGTATGAATGGCTTCAAAGGACTGCGCATGTCAAATGTCAGACACTGATAATGGAAGATCCAGTAGGGCGGCACGGTGGCTCAGTGGTTAGCAGTGCAGCCTCACACCCCCTGGGACCCGGGTTCGATTCCAGCCTCGGGCGACTGTCTGTGTGGAGTTTGCAAATTCTCCCCGTGTCTGCGTGGGTTTCCTCCGGATGCTCCGGTTTCCTCCCACAGTCCAAAGATGTGCAGGCTAGGTGGATTGCCCATAGTGTTCAGGGGTGTGTGGGTTATATGGGGCTGGGTCTGAGTGGGATGCTTCAAGGGGCGGTGTGGACTTGTTGGGCCAAAGGGCCTGTTTCCACACTGTAGGGAATTTAGTCTAATCGAATCAGTAACATCCACAATGAATAATAAAAATAAGTCTAGGAACAGGAACTGCTGAAGATCTGAAACAAAAATAGAAACTGGTCGAGAAATTCAGCAGGTCTGACAGATTCTGTGGTACAAAAAATGGACAGGAAGAGGTCCCAGAGAGGGACATTTCAACAGAGCATGTCCGAAGAAACGTTAACTGTATTTGCTCTCTACAGATGCTGCAGGTATTGTGAATTTCTCTCGTAATTTCTGTAACATCTGGGTGCATGATCGATTATTCCCTAACTGGCTGAAGATGTTGACATCATAAGATATGACACTGAAGTAACGTCTGTTGTATTTGCTATCGGTGGAGATAGATTGGAATGTGGATAATATGATGCTAAGTTTAGAAAGATTTTTAAAAAACTCTTCTGAGAGGCTTCGAACTTTACTTCAGTCTAATAACTGAGGCCTATCTCTTCTTGGGGTGATCAAATAAAAAAATCCCAAAACCTCTGCTCGATCTCCAGCAGTTGGATGAGTAAACTGCAAAACACAAAATCTTGTCAACGGTGCAAAGTAAAAGGATAGACTGACGCGATTTATTCTTATCTTCATCAACGGCTCGTTGACATGAACGTGCTTGTGTCAACAGTAGAGAGATGCACAGTTCTGCTGTAAAATCAATTAGATAGACCCTCCACCACTTGAGTTAGTTCAGTTCTTTTTTTGTTCTGACAACAACAGCTCCTCTTGTAGCTTTCTCTCTGTTTCTCTCACCCAGACACATTCTCTCTCTCTCTCCCATACACACACACACACACACACATACACACACTCTGTGACGCATGCAAGCAAATGCACAGGTAAACCAGGTCAAGGATACAGTTTATCAATTACCTGCAAAGGTTCACACCAAATGCTTGAATGTGCTGTCTACAACTTGAACGGTGATACACTTTGTTGAATTTGTTCACAAGATCATCCATGAGTGAGAAAATGATGATTATTTTATTTATTCCAGGGTGTGTTCGGGGATTCACTTCGTGAGTTGCATAACGCAGGTGGAAACAGAAAAAAAGTCACAAATTCCACTTTACACTTTCGAAAGCACAGCTCGATTGAAATGTTTGGCCAATAGGCCATGTGGTCTGACCTGGATACTTTGCCATCTGAGTTGTCCACTTGTCAGTGTGAGAAGATACTGGTGTTTCCAGTAAAACAGCGATGGAGTAGCATGCTCACGCTGGAGCTCCTCCACTGCACCCATTCTGTGACTGCTTTTTGTTTCTCGTCACCCTCTCTTATCTTGGTCTCAGACATTCGTCCCCCAACCGGCGTCCGAATGGGTTGGCAGTTAATGTCTCCTTGCAGGGACACTAGCGCCAGCGGTCGGAGGGGACGCCAGCCTTAGGCTGCTGCAGATAACCATGGGAGAGAGACTGTTATATTTATCTTTTTAATTTTGCTTCTTGTTTTTCAGGTCTATAGTGCAGAGCCGTAATGTTACATTTGTTTCTTCATCTCTCTATTCTGTAACTAAAGAATACACCCGAGTACATACGTAACACTGTAACTGTTGATTTACAATCTTTTCACTTTATTAACTTGAGTACGTGACAATTAAACTAATTCAACATAATTCAGAAGGCACACAACACCATCTTATAGTGCAACAGATTTATTTGAAATCACAAGCTTTCACAGCACTGCCCCTTCATCACTTCACCTGATGAGGGAGCAGCGCTCACTAAGCTTGTGATTTCAAGTCGACCCGTTGGACTACAACCCGGCATCACGCGACTTCTGACTTTGTCCACACCAGTGCAACACCCGGCACCTCCACATCAATTCAGTTCAATTCAAAATACTTCGCTGCTGGAGGTGGCAGTCAAGTTTGCTGATCGTCTTCAGGTCTCGAGGGAAGTTTCCGTTCTTATGTTTCTTTGCTAATCGAATAACGGATACAAGAGGACCTTTCACCAGCATACTGAGCTGCTCTCTGAACTTGGATTGCGTCATTGCATAAATAAAGGTGTTTGTGCAGCAATTTAAATTCTGCAGCATCCCTCCAACTTGTTGAAAGGTAATTTCAGACAGCGTGTAACCCGGGTAATTGTCCCTTTGATGTTGTAATACATGACTTCTATCACATATACCGACCATAAAAGTATGAAGCTGCCAGATATCGTGAAAACTAACATCACAGACTTCCTTCTGCTGTCCACCTCAGGGTCACTGCAGTTCTCTCCTTTGCAATGTCCTTGCAGTCTTTTTCGGACTGTACTCGCCACTAAAATATGTCTGACCGTCAGGGAGTTGACAAAGAGAATCAAAGCGAATGGCAGCATTGGCGTTAAAGCCTTGTCAATCCAGTCAAAATACACCCATCCAAGATCCGCAGAGTAGCTTGGTTTCACAGAGCAGAACCAGGGAACATTATTGATTGTCACTGCGGGTATGAAGACTTGTATAAAGTACAAAAAAGACACGTTTGTCGAACTAAGCAGAATGTAAGCTGTTGATAGAACAACAGTTGATAATGGGAACTGCAGATGCTGGAGAATCCAAGATAACAAAGTGTGAAGCTGGATGAACACAGCAGCCAAGCAGCATCTCAGGAGCACAAAAGCTGACGTTTCGGGCCTAGACCCTTTCTCTGGTGAAGGGTTTAGGCCCAAAACGCCAGCTTTTGTGCTGGATGTGAGTTTGCCCGCTGAGCTGGAAGGTTCATTTTCAGACATTTCATCACCATTCTAGGTAACATCATCAGTGAGCCTCCAACGAAGCGCTGGTGTTATGTCCCGCTTTCTATTTATCTGGTTAGGTTTCCTTGGGTTGGTGATGTCATTTCCTGCATTGGTGATGTCATTTCTTGTTCTTTTTCTCAGGGGATGGTAGATTGGCTCCACATCAATGTGTTTGTTGATGGAGTTCCGGTTGGAATGCCATGCTTCTAGGAATTCTCGTGCATGTCTCTGTTTGGCTTGTCCTAGGATGGATGTGTTGTCCCAATCAAAGTGGTGTCCTTCCTCATCTGTGTGTAAGGATACGAGTGATAGTGGGTCATGTCGTTTTGTGGCTAGTTGATGTTCATGTATCCTGGTGGCTAGCTTTCTGCCTGTCTGTCCAATGTAGTGTTTGTCACAGTTCTTGCAAGGTATTTTGTAGATGACATTCATTTTATTTGTTGTCTGTATAGGGTCTTTTAAGTTCATTAGCTGTTGTTTTAGTGTGTTGGTGGGTTTGTGGGCTACCCTGATGCCAAGAGGTCCGAGTAGTCTGGCAGTCATTTTGGAAATGTCTTTGATGTAGGGGAGAGTGGTTATGGTTTCTGAGCCCGTTTTGTCTGTTTGTTTGGGTTTATTGCTGAGAAATCGGCAGACTCTGTTCATAGGGCACCCATTCTTTTTGAATACGCTGTATAGGTGATTTTCCTCTGCTCTGCGTAGTTCCTTTGTGCTGCAGTGTGTGGTGGCTCGTTGGAATAATGTTCTAATGCAGCTTCGTTTGTGGGTGTTGGGATGGTTGCTCCTGTAGTTCAGTATTTGGTCTGTATGTGTTGTTTTCCTGTAGACGCTGGTTTGAAGTTCCCCATTGGCTGTTCGCTCTACTGTGACATCTAGGAATGGCAGCCTATTGTTTTCCTCCTCTTTTGTGAATGTTATGCCAGTAAAGGGTATTATTGATGGTCTTGAAGGTTTCCTCTAATTTGTTTTGATTAGTGATGACAAAGGTGTCATCCACATAGCGGACCCAAAGTTAGGGCTGGATGATTGGCAGAGCTGTTTGTTAGAGTCTCTGCATTACTGCCTCTGCTAAGAACCCTGATATCGGAGATCCCATGGGTGTTCCGTTGGTTTGTCTGTAGGTTTTGTTATTGAAAGTGAAGTGGGTGGTGAGGCATAGATCCACTAGCTTGATGATGTTGTCTCACCACCCACTTCACTTTCAATAACAAAACCTACAGACAAACCAAGGGTACACCCATGGGATCTCCGATATCAGGGTTCTTAGCAGAGGCAGTAAAGCAGAGACTCGAACAAACAGCTCTGCCAATCATCCAGCCCAAACTTTGGGTCCGCTATGTGGATGACACCTTTGTCATCACTAAACAAAACAAATTAGAGGAAACCTTCAAGACCATCAATAATACCCTTTACTGGCATAACACTCACAAAAGAGGAGGAAAACAACAACAAACTGCCATTCCTAGATGTCACAGTAGAGCGAACAGCCAATGGGGAACTTCAAACCAGCGTCTACAGGAAAACAACACATACGGACCAAATACTGAACTACAGGAGCAACCATCCCAACACCCACAAACGAAGCTGCATTAGAACATTATTCCAATGAGCCACCACACACTGCAGCACAGAGGAACTACGCAGAGCAGAGGAAAATCACCTATACAGCGTATTCAAAAAGAACGGGTACCCTATGAACACAGTCCACCGATTCCTCAGCAATAAACCCAAACAAACAGACAAAACAGGCTCAGAAACCATAACCACTCTCCCCTACATCAAAGACATTTCCAAAATGACTGCCAGACTACTCGGACCTCTTGGCATCAGGGTAGCCCACAAACCCACCAACACACTAAAACAGCAGCTAATGAACTTAAAAGACCCTATACAGACAACAAGCAAAACGAACGTCATCTACAAAATACCTTGTAAGAACTGTGACAAACACTACATTGGACAGACAGGCAGAAAGCTAGCCACCAGGATACATGAACATCAACTAGCCACAAAACGACATGACCCACTATCACTCGTATCCTTACATACAGATGAGGAAGGACACCACTTTGGGACAACACATCCATCCAAGGACAAGCCAAACAGAGACATGCACGAGAATTCCTAGAAGCATGGCATTTCAACCGGAACTCCATCAAGAAACACATTGATTTGGAGCCAATCTACCATCCCCTGAGAAAAAGAACAGGAAATGACATCACCAACGCAGGAAATGACATCACCAACCCAAGGAAACCTAACTAGATAAATAGAAAGCGGGACATAACACCAGCGCTTCGTTGGAGGCTCACTGATGTTACCTAGAATGGTGATGAAACAGCTGAAAACTAACCTTCCAGCTCAGCGAGCAAACTCACATCCAGAATCTCAACCTCAGCTACAAATCTTCTCAAAGCTTTTGTGCTCCTGAGGTGCTGCTTGGCCTGCTGTGTTCATCCAGCTTCACACTTTGTTATGATAGAACAACACTTGCTGTTTTTGCGGTCCAATTTTTTGCTTCCATCTGCTGGCAACAAATAGCAGTAAATCAATCAAAAGTGAACGTGACAGTGAACCAGGCAGAACTGTCTGTTGCTGCAGACATTAGAACAGCAACAATGCTACACACAGATGTGAAGTCCAGAAAAGACCAGTGGAAATAATAATTACTGATTTAGCTCAATATAACATCAGTAACAAAGACAAGTAAGTCCGAAATTGCCATGGCCAAAAGATAGTAGGTGGTGCACTCAGAAAGGCCACAATTACAGTGGCACAGTGTCACAATCCCCAGCAAACTCACTGTGAAGGAGAGAAGGGAAAATGAATTTACCAAACTAGGTTTGTCCTTTTATGTACTATGCAGTAAGTCTAGAATCATAGCGGCAAAACTATTATGTGTGCATTTTGGGGTGGGGATGTTCAAAGGGAAGAGGATTGTTAAAAAGAAACTCAATCCCAATCCAGACCCACGTGCAAAACACTAAATTCCGATTTGGAAGAGTCGGGGCATTAAAACAGTAGAATGAAATAGAATCAAAGGCCTGCAGATACTAGCAATCTGAAATAAATGCAATATTTTCTGAAACATCACAGCAAGTCTGGCGGCGGTTGTGGAGGGAGAAACACAGTTAGCATTTTTATACTGGATGAGTATTGTTTAGAACACAGAAAGTTTGAAAATAGTATTTGGTGTTTTATCAGGTACTTTGGAACCCAGCAGGGGTTGAAGTCAGCCGAATTTATGTGGCCCCCATACTGAGGAATATCCCAGATGTACAGCCTCTCAGCCTCCGACCATCTCAAGCATCATAAATTTCCGAGGGTGACAATGTTTTTCTTAAGTTTTGTTGCATATTTGATTGTGGACTGACATGAAAAAAGCAACCGTTTTCGACAATGATTGTGAAGGATTTGTTATTTAAAAGCATGTAAATGGCATGTGTAGTCTTCTCAGCTGTTTGCTCAACAAACCATTCACAGGAACATTTTGCCAGATCTATGCTTTTTTAAAATAACAAAGCGTGGAGCTGGAAGAACACAGCGGGCCAAGCAGCATCTTAGGAGCACAAAAGCTTGGCCTGCTGTGTTCATCCTGCTCCACACTTTGTTATCTCGGATTCTCCAGTATCTGCAGTTCCCATTATCTCTGAGCATTTTTAAAGTCGGTTTCTGCTGTTAAATAATAGCTAATTGATCACAGAATAATAGAATCTTTAAATACAGAAGTAACTATTTGGCCATCATATCTCTTGCCAAAATATACACGATTTCTGACATTAGGCCCATGTTGTTTATTTCAGGAGCTATTTGGCTAAGACATATGTTTCATGCTCCCAAGCAGCCTACGGTTGTGACAGAAGTAATCAGAAGCAAATGGGTCTCCGTAAGCTCAGGAAATCTCTTAGTTCACCAGTTATAACCACGAGAAGAATTAAAGCAAAAAAAGCCTTTTTGTTTTCCTTAAGCAGATGTTACAAACTGCCACCAAATGAGTATGTGAGAAATGTTTGTTAGTATTACTCTGTCAGCCTGTGCATCCAAAAAAAAACAGAAAACTGATCTGAATTTTCTGTGCAACTGAACCTGTGAGATGGGCCAGTTGAAGAATGCTCAATACTACTTTAACAAAATATTTGACAATTGCTGTTCGATCGGACTTGGCTTCTCACTCGATAACCTAATGAACTCTAACGCTGATCGAGGATTTTCCAAATTTTGTCACATCATTGATTCAGAAACTGTCCACTCACACAACCTCTGTCAGCTTTGTACCACCGATAGTTGTGCAAATTCATCACTGTTGTGTTCCCTCTAGCTTGAGTGGTGTTGGTAATGCTCGTGCTGGTAATGGTGGTACTGGTGTTTGTGCTTTTCTCGTACTGGTGCTGCTGGTGTTGTTGATTTTGGCGTTATTTGTCCTGCTGGTGTTGTTGATTTTGGCGTTATTTGTCCTGCTGGTGATGTTGCTGTTGGTGTTGATGGTTTTGGTGGTACCGATGACGGTCGCAGCTGTGGAGCTTGTGACGGTTTTCGTGTCATTTGATGCGGTGGTCTTGGTTTTGTTGGTGTTTGTGGACATTGGGTGATGTTAGGCTGGTCATATTGGTGGTGATGGGAGATATGCATTTTTAGGCTGATGACGGTGGAGCTAGTGGTGGTGATGGTGTTGGTGTTTTGTTGGTGATAGTTTTGGTGGTGTTAGTTTGGCCCTGATAGTGTCGGTATTGGTGTTGGTGGTTGTCATGATGTTGATCTAAGCAGTTGTATTGATGCTGATAATGGTGCTGGTTTTGGTAGGATTTCAGGTGGTCATTAGACTGATGACGATAGTGTTGCTGTTTGTGGTGGGTAGTGGTGTTGACGGTGATGGCGGTGCTGGTCTGTAATGTGTTGTTTTGGTGATTGTGTTTGCGTTGGTGGTACTGGTGATCTTGATGGTGATGGTTATGTTGCTGGTGATGGTTGTCATGGTTCTGGTGTTGATGGTAGTGTTGTTGGTCATGGTGCTGGTAGTGGTGATGGTGGTTTTGTTTTGGCCTTTCTAGTCATGTTACTAGTGATCTTGGTGGTTTTCGTCAATTGGAGGTATCAGTGGTGTCGGGGCAGTCGTGGCTATGATGTTGATGTCTGTGGTGCTTGAGATGGCATTGCTAGTGCTGGTGTTTGCAATGGTGATGCTGTTAATGTCACTGATGTAGTAGTTGAGGAACATAGGCTAAAGTTCAGGGACACATGTTCAGATCAAAACACGACAGTTGTGAAATTGGAAAAAAAAATGCTGATGCAATGGTAACCATTGTTGAGTTTCCTGAAAACCCAATTTGGTCTACTAAAGTCCTTTAGAAGGAAAATATGCTGCTCTTATCTAATCCGGTGTATTTTTGAAGCCAGACCCACAGCAATGTGGATTACTCCTAACATCTCTGGATGGTGTAAAAGCAGATGTTAAATCTTATCCTTGAGGGTAGCAGATATATTTTATGATTTGAATCAAAGACTAAAATGGAACATCCCTCTGGATTAAATGCATTTTAGGTGAAAACCTTTTTTCCTAATCATACAACTCTCTTGACCTGACATGTCTCAGCATCAGATAACATAAACGATTAAAGACATTTCAAACTGTGAAATCATGGGTCAGATAACCTCTCACGTTCGGATCCCTTCAAAGATCAGTCTTATCAGAATCAGGGCACTCTGACAATCAGAACGCTCGTAATTATACACTCACCAGGGCGTAAGTAATCTCAGGAGCAGATTTCTCTGATAATGCTTTGACCATCAGATATAGTACAGTATCTGTATGGTCTCAGGATTTGACACCTCTGAGGGTTAGACTTAGTCTGAGGATTCTATGTGCTTGAGCCAAACAGCACAGCAAATTCATAGATTGCCCCTGACAATTCTGACCCTAATGTGACAGATTCCCCCTAATTCAGAGCATCAGGGCCAATGGCCCTAATAGTAGCTCCTCCTGAAATCATGAACCACCCACCCTTCCGCACCCCACTCCTTACTCTTTCACATAAATGCGCACATAATCTTGAATCTGTGTGATGCCTGCATATCGTGCCCAAACTTAGTTCAGAGGTAAAAAAGCAGTTTCTGGCTGAGGGGTGAGATAATGTCTTCAAAGGTAATGAAAATTATTACATAGATCCAAATTATTATACCAAAAATGACAGAGATTGACCAGAGACCTTTCTGCGTCACAATGAATATGGGACAGTCATTCATTATCAACAGAATCTGTGACGAAAATTTGTTCCCCTTTTTATAATGTAAAATCGTTAATTTCCATATTGATTGTGAATCTTACATTATCGAAATAGATGAAACACAATGAGGAAAATGAGAACCATGCATGGTGGCTCATTGCTAGCAATGATAAGGACCCATGTTTGATTCTACCCTCAGGCCACTGTCTGTGTGGATTTTGCACATTCTCCCTGTGTCTGCGTGGATTTCCTCTCGCAGTCTAAAGATGTGCAGTCTAGCTAGATTTGCCATGCTAAATTGTCCATAGCGTTCAGGGATATGTAGATTAGGTGCATTATTGGGGGATGAGTCTGGGTGGGATGGTCTGCGGGTCGGTGGAAACGTGTTGGGCCAAAGGGCCTGTTCCCTGTAGAGAATCTTAAAATAAGTCTGTATTTGAAAAAAAACTTTCCAGGATGTCAGTAGCACAGATGAATAATTAATTGATGGAGAATGACTTTTCTATCCTGAAATTCAGATGGAGAATTTGAAGGGAGGAAATGTGTCATATGATATTGGTTATTAATAGCAAACTGAACGGATTGACAAATTCAAAGTAAAAGTGTCAATTGGCATAAACACAGCGATCGAATTGGCAAAGAGGTTTGAGATCTAGGGGGCTGAATAAAATTGGAAAAGAGAATGACCCATGTATGGAGCATGGACAGCATAGTTAGAACAGTACAAGGTCAGCACATGAATTCTGTCCCAAAAGTTACAACAGAGCTCCGCACACCTGTGCATGTGAATAGGCTATATGTGTAGGAGTCCAGGACCAGGAAATTGTTTTCATTCCCAGGGCATGGCCTTTTGTGAAGATTAAGGTATCTGTGGGAATGGAGACTGTAGAAAAAGAAATTGACTCTAAATAAGGCCCTCGCAAAGTCTCCACTCCTGAACATAGAACATAGAACAATACAGCGCAGAACAGGCCCTTCGGCCCTCGATTGTTGCACCAACCTGTGAACTAATCTAAGCCCCTCCCCCTACACTATCCCACCATTATCCATATGCTTATCCAAGGACTATGTAAATGCCCCTAATGTGGCTGAGTTAACTGCATTGGCAGGCAGGGCGTTCCACGCCCTTACCACTCTCTGAGTAAAGAACCTGCCTCTGACATCTGTCTTAATCTATCACCCCTCAATTTGTAGCTATGCCCCCTCGTACAAGCTGAAGTCATCATCCTCGGAAAAAGACTCTCACTGTCCACCCTATCTAAACCTCTGAACATCTTGTACATCTCTATTAAATCCCCTCTTGGCCTCCTTCTCTTCAATGAGAACAGACCCAAGTCCCTCAGCCTTTCTTCATAGGGCCTGCGCTCCAGACCAGGCAACATCCTGGTAAAT
Source organism: Stegostoma tigrinum (assembly GCF_030684315.1). NCBI lineage: Eukaryota > Metazoa > Chordata > Chondrichthyes > Orectolobiformes > Stegostomatidae > Stegostoma > Stegostoma tigrinum. Next base: position 49,639 of record NW_026728089.1, read on the forward strand.
CTCCTCTGCACCTTTTCCAATGCTTCCACATCCTTCCTGTAATGGGGTGACCAGAACTACACGCAATATTCCAAATGAGGCCGCACTAGCATTTTGTACAGTTGCAGCATGACATCACAGCTCTGGAACTCAATCCCTCTCCGAGTAAAACCTAACACACTGTAAGCCTTCTTAACAGCACTATCAACCTGGGTGGCAACTTTCAGGGATCTATGTACATGGACACCAAGATCTCTCTGTACATCCACACTACCAAGAATCTTTCCAGTGACCCGATATTCTGCCTTCCTATTATTCCTCCCAAAGTGAATCACTTCACATTTATCCGTATTAAACTCCATTTGCCATCTTGCGGTCCAATTCTGTACTTTATCCAAGTCTCCCTGCAACCTGCAACATTCTTCCATACTGTCTACCACTCAATCGACTTTAGTGTCATGTGCAAACTTATTAATCCATCCACCTATGCCCTAAAAATGACAAACAGCAGTGGTCCCAAAACAGATCCTTGACGCACACCACTAGTAACCGGACTCCAGACTGAATATTTTCCATCAAGCACCACTCGTTGCCTTCTTACAGAAAGCCAGTTTCTAATCCAAACTGCTAAATCTCCCTCAGTCCCATGCCTCTGTATTTTCTCCAATAGCCTACCATGTGGAACATTATCAAAGGCTTTACTGAAGTCCATGTACACCACGTCAACTGCCCTTCCCTCATCCATATGCTTGGTCACCTTCTCAAAAAACTGAGAGGTTTGTGGGACACAACCTGCCTTTGATGAATCCATGCTGACTATCTCCAATCAAATTGTTGCTTGCTAGATGATTATAAATCCTATCTCTTATAACCCTTTCCAAAATTTTTCCTACAACAGACTTAAGGCTCACAGGTCTATAAATACCTGAGTCATCCCTACTGCCCTTCTTGAACAAGGGCACAACATTTGCAATCCTCCAGTCCTCTGGTGTTAAACCTGTAGAAAATGAGGACTCAAAGATCAAGGCCAAAGGCTCCGCCACCTCCTCCCTAGCTTCCCAGATAATCCTCGGAAAAATCCCATCCGGCCCAGGGCATTTATCTACCTTCACACCTTCTAGAATTGATAACACCTCCTCCTTACTAACCTTAATCCTTTCAATTCTAGTAGCCCGTAACTCAGTCATCTCCTCTACAATATTCTCTTGTTCCTCAGTGAAAACAGATGAGAAATAATCATTTAGCACCTCTTCAATCTCCACAGGGTCCACACACAACTTCCCACTTCTGTCTTTGACTGGCCCTATTCCTACCCTAGTCATCCTCATATTCCTCACATACCTATAGAAAGCTTTAGGGTTCTCATTTATTCTACCTGCCAATGCCTGCTCATATCCCCTCCTTGCTCTTCTTAACTCTCTCTTTAAATCCTTCCTAGCTAATCTGTAACTCTCCATCGCCTCATCTGAACCATCTTGTCTCATCGTCACATAAGCCTCCCTCTTCTGCTTAACGTGAGATACAATTTCTTTAGTAAACCACGGTTCCCCTACCTTATCACTGACCCCTGCCTGACAGGGACATACCTATCAAGTGCATGCCAGCTCCACATTTCGATTGTCCCCATCCCCTGCATTTTGCTAACCCGTTCTATGCCTCCTAAGTCCTGCCCAATTATAATTGCCCTTCCCCCATCTATAACTCTTGCCCTGTGACATGTTCCTATCCCTTTCCATCGCTAAAGTAAACATAACCGAATTACAGTCACTCTCTTCAAAGTGCTCACCTACCACTAAATCAAACACCTGGCCTGGTTCATTACCAAGTACCAGATCCAGTGTGGCCTCCCCTCTTGTTGGCCCTTTGACATACTGAGTCAGGAAACCATCCTGCACACATCGGACAAAAACTGATCCATCCGACGTACTAGAGTTATAGCATTTCCAGTTAATGTTAGGGAAGTTAAAGTCTCCCATAATGACCACCCTGTTCCTTTCACTCCTGCCTAGAATAGTTTTGCCGATCCTCTCCTCCACATCCCTGGAACTTTGTGGGGGCTTATTAAAAACTCCCAGCAGTGTTACCTCTCCTCTCTTGTTTCTGACCTTAGCCCATACCTCCTCAGTAGACGAGTCCTCATCAAAAGTTCTTTCAGCCACCGTTATACTGTCCTTGACTAACAAAGCCACACCTCCCCCTCTTTTACCACCTTCCCTGACCTTAATGAAAGATCTAAACCCTGGAACCGGCAACATCCATTCCTGACCCTGCTCTATCCATGTCTCCGAAATGGCAACAACATCGAAGTCCCACCAGAAGGAAAATGGCAAATGGGCAGCGCAGCAGTATCTGCCCAGTAATGCACTTTCCATTGTGTATTTAAGGAGAGCTCGCATTTAATGGAATCTGTTGCAGGGAGGAGCAGGTTTACTTTGATAGACACAGAAATTGAATTCTGAAGGGCAGTCCTGATTTCAGAAATAGGCTATGATTGCTGTGAAGCAGGCTCCCAAGAGATTTGCAATGACGTTTTCTGGAATGAAGAGTTTCAGATATGAAGTGAAACTGAACAGACTAGAGTCATTTTCTACGGAACAGAGGAGGTTTGGCGCAGACATGATTAAGAAGTATAGAACTATGAGGGCATAAATAGACTTGGCAGGAAGTAACTGCTCCGCCGATGCAACGGTTATTGATTACGGGCAAAGATTTATGGTAAGGAGCAGAATGTTGAGAGGAAATACAAGGATCGATTTTCAACTCGAAGTTGTTGGTAATCTGGAACTGACTGCCCTTTTAAAGTTGTTCAGGTAGGAAACCCTACTTTGTAGATGTGAGTTTGCTCGCTGAGCTGGAAGGTTAGTTTTCAGACGATTCGTCACCATTCTAGGTAACATCATCAGTGAGCCTCCGGTGAGCCACTGGTGTTATGTACTGCTTTCTATTTATAAACAGAAATAAATAAATAAATAGAAAGCGGGACATAACAACAGCGCTTCGTCGGAAGCTCACTGATGATGTTACCTAGAATGGTGACGAAACATCTGAAAACTAACCTTCCAGCTCAGCGAGCAAACTCACATCCAGAACCTCAACCTGAGCTACAAATCTTCTCAAAACTTGCTACCCTACTTTGTAGTCCGAACATGTGCACTTGCAGTGCCAAACCATGCACGCTGTGGAACAAATGCTGGAAATAAGAAACAACTGCCCTTGTTCACCTTATCAAATGCCTGCCTTTTTCAGCATTTGGTGCAAATATAACAACCATTATTGTCCAATTATTTCCTCCCATCAGTGTGCTGTTTCTCCTTTCTAATCTTGTCCGTTTATTCCTTCCTCCCTGACACCCACAAAAAACTACGAGTCAAAGAGTCGTGTAGATCTGCTAAGTATTCTGCCTGGTGGTCAGTGCTGAGTCCTGTCCCGCAGGGCTCTGTTCTTGGGCCTCTGCTCTTTGTAGGTTTTATAAATGACTTGGATGTGGAGGTTGAGGGGTGGATTAGTATGTTTGCTGATGACACAACGGTTGGAGGTGCCGTTGATAGTATCGAGAGCTATTGCAGGCTTCAGTGAGACATTGACAGAATCCCAAGCTGGGCTGAGAAATGGCAGATGGAGTTCAACCTGGATAAATGCGTAGTGATGCATTTTGGAAGGTCGAACTTAAATGCTGAATATAGGATTAAAGGCAGGATTCCCGGCAGTGTGGAGGAACAGCGGGATCTTGGTGTTCAAGTGCATAGCTCCCTTAAAGTTGCCACCCAGGTGGATAAGGTTGTTAAGAAAACATGTGGTGTTTTGGCTTTTATTAACAGGGAGATCGAGTTTAAGAGCCGTGAGGTTATGCTGCAGCTGTACAAAACCCTGGTGAGACCACACTTGGAATATTGTGTCCAGTTCTGGTCATCCTGCTATAGGAAAGATGTGGAGGCTTTGGAAAGGGTGCAAAGGAGGTTTACCAGGATACTGCCTGGACTGGAGGACTTGTCTTATGAGGAGAGGTTGACTGAGCTCGGACTTTTCTCTCCGGAGAGAAGGAGGAAGAGAGGTCACCTGATCGAGGTGTACAAGGTAATGAGAGGCATGGATAGAGTCGATAGCCAGAGACTTTTCCCCAGGGCAGGATTGACTGCCACGAGGGGTCATAGTTTTAAGGTGTTAGGAGGAAGGTATAGAGGAGATGTCAGAGGGAGGTTCTTCACCCAGAGAGTTGTGAGCGCATGGAATAGTTTGCCAGTGGTAGTCGTGGAAGCGGAGTCATTAGTGACATTTAAGCGACTGCTGGACATGCACATGGACAGCAGTGAATTGAGGGGAATGTAGGGAAGGTTATTTTAGTTTTGAATTAGGATTATTCCACGGCACAACATCGTGGGCTGAAGGGCTTGTACTGTGCTGTACTTTTCTATGTTCTATGTTCTATCTGCAGTAAAGAAAGGAGCAGCTCCGCACACCACCTGGCTCCTTAAATGTTCTAATCTACCAGTGTCCACCTTTCACCAGCATTCCATCTCCCCCTCTCCCCTGCTCTTCATCTGAAATTCCCCCTACCCCCACATCCAATCCTGAAGAAGGGTAATACCCGAAATGTTGCCTTCTCCCTTCCTCCAGTTGCTGTCTGGCTTGCTGTGATGTCTCAGCCTTCTGCTTGTCTACTTAGGTTTGCAGCATCTGCATTTTTTGTCTCTAACATCTTTAAGGTTTTAGAGTAGGTTTGTTTGTGTTAACTTCTGTTTATGTTTGATAGCAATGAGAAAAATATCAAGACATTTCTTTTTCCATCGGCTTTGCTGAACATTTGAATGCAACAGCTCTCTCTCTCTCTCTCTTTATCAATCTATTACACTCAGAAAACAAAGATGTAAAACAAAGCAAAGGAAAATAACTTTGTTTCATTGCAGGCAGCTGTCTTTTTCCACCCTGGACACAATGAGAGATTGCCATGAAAAGAGTCAGTTTGTTTTTTTTAAAGACAATTTGTCGTCTTCTCATCAGGCCTACCACATAAGTTACCAGTGTACGGTGAAAGCAATCATTTGAAAGAAGAGCTGCAATTGCTTCAAAATGGATGGGTGATTAGCAGAAACTGGCCAACTCGTTGAAAATTGCTAGTTTATCGACAGGCTTTTGTTTCAGAAATGTCAATCAATCATGTTGCCTCTGAATTATTGTAACACATCCATGACAAATCAACAAGAAAATTTAAAACTATTGAGGGACGAATTCTTAGTGTGATTTCCCTCTCACTATCTCTCAATATTTCCTTCAGTGAACTTGCCTTCTCTAAGGCATTTTAACACAATGTTCCACTAGGTGTACAACCTTAATAATTTTGCTTGCCTGTGAGTTTCAGTACCATTTAAGGAACCAAATAACATGTTAAGGATATTTGAGAAAATTAAGTGCTTTCATAAAATAGTGACCACTTTGCCCGAATGAATCATCACAGAATCAACCCAGAGAGCAGTTTATGCACACGGTCACCTAAATTCAGTGCTTACAATCACTTACTGGGAACACCAATCACAGCAAGAATCCTGTAATATATCTTCACCACCTGTTGGATTAGAAGATGCATTTTCACTGTTTGTTTCAAACCCGAGGTGGTGATTTCTTGAAATCTTGCATTTATGCCCTGTGATATTTTCTTGGGGATTATGAAGGTTACAATATTGTTCAAAACAATTTTCATTCATGAAATCAAAACTGAGTCGCAGACTATGACAACAAGTAAATTCCCTGACATGATAACTTATGTTTACCACTGAAATTAAATTGTTCAGTCAGAATGGCAATAATTAAAACATGAAAAAAAAACAGATTCTCCCTGGAATGGTGGTGTTCACACAACACAAAAATGAGCCATTAGGAAAGATCAACACATGAGCAGGAGTGCACCCTTGGTCGCACTCTGTCATTAAATGAGATCAGGGTGATTTGTGGCTTAACTAACTATTTTGATTACATTTTAATAATTTTCTGTGCTGGTGAGTTTCAGCATCATTTGAGGAGACAAATAACATGTTAAGGATATTTGAGAAAATTAAGTTCTTTCACATATTTGTAAAACAGTGACCACTATGTCAGAATGAATCATCACAGAGTAAACGTGAGGTTATTCACTTTGGAAGCAAAACCAAGAAAGCAGATTAGTACCTGAATGGCTGTAAAGAGGGGAGTGTGCAGTGGGACCTGGGTCTCCTTGTGCACTGGTGGGTGAGGGTAAGCATGCAGGCACAGCTGGTGGTAAAAATGTTAAATTGTATGTTAGCCTTCATTCTGAAAAATTTCCAGAACAGAGCAGGGATGTGTTGTTGCAGTTGTACAGGGCCTTGATGAGACTACGCCTGGAATATTATGTGTAGTTTTGGCCTCCTTTTCTGAGGAAGGATGCTCTTGTTCTTGATAAAGTGTAGTGAAGGTTTACCGGGATGGCGGGTCCTATGCAGAGTGGGGATTGACTAAGCTGGGATTGTTTTTACTGGAGTTCAGATGAATGAGGGGGTGTTTCATATAGACTTATGAAATTCTAACAGGACTTGATCGGGTAAATGCAAGGAGGATGTTCCTGATGGCAGATGTGGCCAGACCACAAGTCACATTATGAGGATTTGGGATTGGCAATTTAAGATGGAGATAAGGAGACATTGCTTCACCCAGAGAATGGTGAGACAGTGGACTTCATAACCACAAAAGTAGTTTCTTTTACCTATTCATTTGTGGGATGTGGGCATCACTGGCTGGCCAGCCTTTCCTACCCATCCCTAGTTGCCCTTGAGAAGGTGGCGGTGACTGCCTTCTTGAACTGTTGCAGTTCTCCTGCTATAGGTCGACCCACAATGCTATTCGAGAGGGAGTTCCATAATTTTTATGCAGAGATTCCAAGACAGAATGCTGAATGGCTTGGAGGGGAATTTGGATGATGTGTTATTCCCATGTGGCTGCTGCCCTTGTCCTTGGAGATGGAAGCGGTATTGGGTTTGGAAGGTGGTGTCTGAGGATCTTTTGTTAGTTCTGCAGTGCATCTTGTAGATTGTGCACACTGTTGCTACTGTGTGTGAGTGATGGAGGAGTGGATGCTTGTGGATGAGGTGACAATCAAACAGGCTGCTTTGTCCTGAATGGTGCCAAGCTTCTTGAGTGTTGCTAGAGGTGCGCTCATCCAGGCAAATGGGGAGTATTCCATCACACTCTGGACTTGTGCCTTGTAGATGATGCACAGGCTTTGAGGAATCAGGAGGAGAGTTGCTCGCTGCAGTATTCCTAGCTTCTGGCCTGCTCATGTAGCCATCGTATTTATGTGGCAAGTCCACTTGAGTCTCTGATCAATATAACCCCCAGTATGTTGATAGTGAGGGATTCAGTGATGGTGACACTATTGAATGTCAAAGGATGGTGATTAGATTGTCTCTTATTGGTAATGGCCACAGCCTGGCATTTGTTTGGCAGGAAAATAACTTGCCATTTGTCAGCCCAAGCCTGTTGCTTTTTGCACACCGACTGCTTCAGTATCTGAGGAGTCAAGAATGGTGCTGAGAAATTGTGCAATCAACGGCAAACATCCCCATTTCTAACCTTATGATGGAGAAAAGACTGATGCCAAAACATTGAATGCATTCAAGAGATGACTAGATATAGCACTTGGGGCAACTGGGATCAAAGTTTATGGAGAGAAAGCAGGATTAGGCTATTGAGTTGGATGATCAGCCATGTTCATGAAGAATAGCAGAGCAGGCTCGAAGTGTCGAACGGACTCCTCCTGCTCCCATCTCCTACATTGAAATGTTTCAATTTTGTTTTAACACAATATCTGACTCACATTCAAAGTTGTTCTCATTGTTGTCATTATCTATCAAATGAATGTGAAATTTCAGGAATTATATTGCAAATAGGAGATGGTATCTTTCAAGTATATTTTGATGAACGTTTTACAACAAAACATTTAGTTTAAAATAAAATGAGAGAAGTACTACGACAAGGTAAAATATGAGGCCATCACAGTCCTACCAGCTTCTTTCTCAAGAGAGTTGAATGGTTATGTTTGAATCTAAGGGTCACCACGCTTCAAAAGAGCACAGACGAAGAGCGCAGAGGAGGCTGTTGGAAGACCTGACTGAGATGTATCCTGTGATGAAATGGATAGATATGGTTGGCAGGAAGCATTTTTCTCTTAGTGGAGTGATCAAGGGGCAGGCATTTAAGGAGGGAAGTGATAAATTAATACCCAGTGAGGGGTGGGAACATGGAATTCATCACTGACAAGTATGCTGGTGGCAGAAACACTCATAGCATTGCCGATTTATTTAGATGTACACTTGAAATATCAAGACAAGCAAGGTTATGTGCTGGAAAATGGCATTAGAATATTTAGTTTTTAGAGTTGATAGGCATCAGTTCTTTCTTTCTGTGCGGTCAGCCTCTTTGGTTTTATGTTCCATGGAAGTGGCATCACCATGTTATCTGGAATGACATGTGCATTATCAGTGTTCTGTAATATCAATAGCATGAATACAGAAGTTGTTGGAGAAATTCAACAGATCTACCAACATTGTGGGCAGAAAGAATAGTTAATAGCAAATTGTACATATCAATTGATTAAAGCTCCTCCAGAAACGGTGAAAAATCTTGATCTCAACAGCAAACACTATCTTTTGCTGGTCAAGAAGTTTGACGGAAATGATTTGATGGAAATATATTATTGAGAGATGTTTTACAGGAAGTTTGGGAAGGTAAATTAAGTTTATACAACAAAATGGTGTAAGCTAGATTAAACCAGTGCCTGGTTTTGCTGTTAAGTACAAGTACAAGTCTGCCAAATGTCAGTCCAATGTGTTGCGTAGATGAAAGGTGAATCACACGAGGATGATAAAGATAAAGGGAGGATATCTTCATTGCTGCTGCATAAAGGTAATAATCTTTCTGAATGTTGCTTAGGAATGGTCAACTGTGCAAATTATGTAGGTCAAGATGACAACCCCTCGAAATCACACATATGTATTCTATGCTGTCATTCTTCATGAGTTCATGTGTATTTGGTTTAAATTTTGAGAACTATTGCTTTCCGATTAGGTTTCAATATATGTGGAGTTTCTAACACTACCCCACTCCCATTCCCTTCAGGAAACCAGAAGCTTCAATTGCATTGGCAATTTCTGGAGAAGGCTGGCAAGAGACATTAACTGAAAATAAATGAGGCACATAAGAGAGAAAAAGAGAAGTAACTGAATGCAAGAGAGAAATTGGGCAGCTATTGTGAAGCTATGCTTCACAGACACTCACAGGAGGGACAAAATTGTATTTGAATTTCCAGAATTACGGAATAAGCGAGGTGCTGCACATTCATGTGTATCATGCAAGAGAATCTGGAAACAAAAGTTATTGAATGAACAAATGCAGCAGATAAAAAAGAATACTGATGTTCTTCTCTGATGTTTACTCAAAAGGCAAAGGTAAGCATGAGATGCAGAATGCTATTAAAAGAAAAGTCAGGGAAAATATTGGAGCAAAGCAGGCTGTCGCGAGCAAAAACTGCCAGATTCAGGGAAACTTGAAGGATGCAAGGATGACTTGATGTTTACTCTGGTTTACTGTGTCTTTTTTTGTTTTTATTTTAGACTTATTTTAGACACTTATTTTAGAACCTGTTTGGAGTAGCCAATAACTTTGAAACTCAAGCAAGACATCTTTGCAAGTGACTTTCAACACATCATCCAAGGATTTCGTAAAAGCCTGCCTCTTCCTGTTGAATTTGTTATCGAAATGGCATTTTTTAAAAGAAATTCCTTTAAAAAAATCCCTTTCCTGATTCTAGAGTTACAAAATCTTGACATTCAATACAGACATTAAATGAGCCATCTTATCTATCTGTGTTCCACTAAAGTTAAACAATTAAGAGTAAATTATTAGTTTTTGATGAAGTTATAAACTTTGCAGTTGAGATCTACTTTTCATAAAGTCTGGTTCAGAAGAATGAGTAATTTTAAGCACAATTGGATGTTTAAATGCAGTGTGTTTCGAATCCAATATAATGATAGACAGTGGAAATTTGACAGAACACAAAAGAACTGAAATTTTAGGAGATATTTAGCAGGTTTGACAGTATCAGGAAACTGATTTTAACATTTTTGAGTCTGGTCATCCTTTGAAATATATGAAATCAGCTTCTAAAATGTGGTACTTCTGCTGAGAACTAAGTGTAAGTTTGGGGAGGTGAAAGAGCCGTGGAGCGATGAAAGAATCCTGTTGAGAAGCAGGAGGGAATATAAATGTTGGATGCGGTGTCACAGAGTCAGCCGTGGGAATCCACAGCACTGAAGAAAGGGTATTTGGCCCATCGTGTGTGCACCATCAAGAACAAACACCGAATTATTATATGCTACTTATGAGCAATTCACCTCTGGGGTTAGAATGAGAAGCATGAATGTTTGATAAAGTGTTAGTTGTGCTGGAAAACTCATGCAAAACAAGACATGAGGTTGGGGGAGCAGAACAAACATGAAGGAGAGTGCGCACTCCTCCTTCACTCCAAACACCTCCTCAGATACTCAACACTATCCCAACAACCATGATGGCACCTTCCCATGCACTTGCAGAAGATGTAATACTCGTCTCTTTGTTGCTCCCTCACTTTTTCAAACAGGTGCCTTACAGCTTTCAGGACTCATTGTTGAGTTTATCAATTTGAGAAAACAAATGCCCTTCTTAATGTACATCAGCATCTTTCTCCAGCCAAATGCTGAAATGACGAACTTACACAACTGATTTTGATCCCATTGTTTGGCTCCCCATGGTCCATCCCCCTCACCGTCTCATTGATTGTGTTGCTAAAACTACTTCTCATCCTGCATTAGAGCTACAGAGTTCCAATTACCATTTTGCACCTTATTCACATCACCCCCCACCCTCCTCCAGAACCTGGATTCTTTATCCTCAACCTTTTCTCATGTGCAACCATTAAAGGTAAATGCGAGTAGGCTAAATGTTTTTCACAACAATCCTTAACCACCCAACGCATTCTACAAAAAATACTTCAGAAGATCACAAGGTGTGAAGCTGGATGAGCACAGCAGGTCAGGCAGCATCAGAGGAGCAGGAAAGCCAATGTTTCGGGTCTGTACCATTTCCAAAGAAGGATCCAGACCCAAAATGTCAGCTTTCCTGCTCCTCTGATGCTGCTTAGTCTGCTGTGTCTACCTCCAAACCTTGTTATCTCAGATTCCAGCATCGGCAGTTCCTACTATCTCAGAAGATCACATACGATTCCATGTTCCCCATTGTTCACTCATGAAAGTGGGGGGCAGCTGCATTAATGTTAATGTATTTTATGGAATTGTGGCTGCTGTTTTGTGAGAGGTATCGTCTGTCATTGTTAGGGCAAATGGCATACCCAAATCCCTCCGTTCTAACCAACCTAGTCCACATTGGCAGTCAGTTGGTTGGGCAAGATTACACTGAAGGCCCTGTTTTTAACAGCTCTAAGTTGTTTGGTCCCTCTTTGCTTATTATTTCCATTTACACGCCTTTCGAAATACTTCCGCTTTATTTATTAGTTCAATTCATGTTGCACCCTCATCTTGAAATCTGAGATAGATACTTTGGGTTCAGAAAAAATTAAGAGATCTGGGACAAAAGCAGATGCATGGAGTTAGGTCATAGATCAGATGATCTCTTTGAATGGTGGAACAAACTGGAGGGATGAACGGGCTATTCCTGTTTCTATGTCCCAGTATTATTTTTTCATTAAATCAGTCGTGCACACAAATGGTCGCCGTAGCCTCTTCTTGCTTCCTTATGACTCATGTGAGCTCTTTCTTTCAGATTAATCACTCAGCAAAGAAGTTCAGTTTTTGTGTTACATGCTTCTGATGAAACCTCCTAAAATTGAATGGTTCTCTTTCTGCCATCTCTGAATTGCTTGACAAGGGTGTTCCTGGGTAGATGTCTGGTTACAACCCATTTCTAATTGTGCTTGAGAAGGTGGTGGTGAGTCACATTTCTGCACTGATGCAGACCCAGACCGAATGCTATTTCGAAGAGGTTCCAACTTTTCATGGCAATCCTGAGGTAAAGATGGTATGAGCCCAAATCCGGTATTGTTTGTGGCAGGAGGGGAATTTGCGGGTGTTGAGGTTCTTGAGTATCTCCTACACTTGTTCTTATTGAGGATACAGGTCACGAATTTGGAAGGTTCTGTCGCAGCTGCATGGACAAGTTGCTACTGTGTGTCTTCTAAACAGTACACATCGCAACCCCGTGCCTCAGTCGTGCAGTTAGTGAATGTTTAATGTAATGAATGGGACTCTGAATGCTATGTCCCAGTTTGGTTCAAGATTGGTCTGTGTTGGGGGAACAACACACATCGAGTGAAGTAGAGTAGATCCCCCGAATACATTCCATGTGCTTTATACGTTGAGAGGTGAATTCCGAACAGCAGAATATTCGCATTGCAGAATGTTATCTCCAAAAACAAGCTGAAATTGGAAGTTGTATGAATCATAAACAGAACACAGTCGAGGTTATGCTCAAAAGACTATGCTGCCATGGCACTGCTCTGTTTGTCTAATGTGTAAGCAGAATTGCTAGTCTTCATTGCTTAGTTCTTTTTAATGTCTGTCTTCATACCTGCATGAGGTTCTTCTTTGTTTAAAGTCCAATTATTGTTGTTGATACTTGAACACACACAAAAAAAAACTTTGAATGCAATTTTATGACTCTTTTTTCATCTCTGCCTTTCAGTTTATTTCATGCTGATTGTGTCCCTATCCCAGGGAAAATCAACATCCCTCTGATGAAGGGTCTAGGCCCGAAACGTCAGCTTTTGTGCTCCTGAGATGCTGCTTGGCCTGCTGCGTTCATCCAGCCTCACATTTTATTATCTTGGAATTCCCCTGCTCCACACCGCCCCCGACCCTGAAAGCTGCATGGCTCGCTACCTAATGGCCATGACAGAGGTTGGTCGAATGTTCATGCTGAAGGTATTTAGCTATTATTTCTCAGTGTATTTCCTGAACAAAACTTCTGTGCCTAGTGTGAACTGCGTCTGGAATTTGATAACAAAATATTGCTCCAGAGAGAGAAAAAAGCCCTGAAGGTGTGTTTGTAGCTGCAACCAGCTTCTGTTTAAAAAAAATACCTGTGTGCGTATGACGCTGAAATAAGCGTTGGCATTTCACCACGCAGCAAAGCAATTATATTGATCTCGCACCCTTTGAATTTGACTGGTCAAACACAGTTTTAATGTGATTGCTCCCAGTCTAATTCTGTTGCCCAACACTGTGAAAGTCAGGCAAATTTTCGTGCTAGCCAAGTCCGCAAGCTTCATAGCAAGGGAAGCAACCACAAATACAGAGATTCGGAGCTGAAAGAAGCCAGAGTCTTTACTCTTCATACTTCTGTGAATTAACTGTATTACATATTTCAATCTAGATAGAATTGCAGAAGTTGATCCCTTGAATGACAACTGTTCATCATATGCATTTAGAGAAATTGATCAATGCTGAGAAATTTATGCTGTTGCACAAATACAGTCATTTATGAAATGACACAGTCCAAGCTCAGTGAACAGCTCAACTGTGTGGTGAAGCATCTACTTCCATCAATTATTCATTTAGTCAATGGACAATGCAAGTGAGATACACAGGTAGGTCCCAATGACACAGCTCTTAATAGCGTAATGCTGTAGTGGAAAGTTGAATATGAGCACTTGTGAGGAAAATGCTGGATTCTAACTTCTATAAACTCGAGGACACACAATATCTCTACACTTAATGCTGAATAATTCGATCATCCTGATGTCATGTAATGGTTGCCCAATCTTTGTCCTCTAAATACAAAATGCCACAAGAAAATCTAAAGAACTGCATCATTTTTCTTCATTCTAGATCACTTTTTCTCCTCTCCATTACCTTCACCTCCTTGACTTCCATGCTTGCGTTAGTGCATCTACTCTCTATAATTTTTGAAATCGTGCAAAATATACAAAAGTGCAACCCTCCCAATCTTCATAATATATTTCAGCTATGACAAGACTTCCCATTTCTGGAACACAGACATAATTAGACTCCAAATTCCTCCAGCACGTGTGACCTCCACTGGCCCTATTATTTCCTCCAGGGTTGGTACATTTGGTTTTGTTAATTTCAGGCAATGCAAAGTTTCCTATATTAATGTCTAAGTCAACCCCTTTACCATTATATGCCTTAATAACAACATTGAAACCCTAAAATTTACATTTATTTTCATCTGCAAGAGGAATTTCATGGATATTTCAACGTTTGTAGACATGAGTCATATCATCTAACTATTGTACACTTGGCTATCTCTTCCAACCCCTTGATGCCTTCCTAAAATCTGTAATCTCCTCCAGCCCCTCTTTCCCTGTAAAACCTACAGAATATTGATCCCTCCCTATCACTGAAAACTCCCCCAGCTCCTACACTCCTCCATTTCCCAGCATCGACCACCATCCTTTACACTTGTCTCCTTCTCTGAAACTTCCTACAGATCCTACAAGGCACTCTGTCATCATGGCCTTCAGTACACCCTACTAACTCTGTTGCATTTTACGTGCCCTACAACACTCACTTTTTTTTATTATCCCAGCAACATGCAAGAATACTTACCATCTCTGTAAGCTCCCCAGTTCCTACAGCTCTCCTTTCTTCATAGCCTACAATAGACCTTGCAAAATATACCAACTCACCAATACTTTGTGGACTCTGCAACACTCATGGCCTCTATATGTTTCACAACACTTTACCATCCAAACTATCTTAATATCATTCTTCAGACCTCGCATCCTTATTATCCATGAAATGTTCTCTGGGCACAACAATATTCCCAGTCACCATAGCCTCCTCCAATGTGCCAAACAAACCTTGCCCTCTCTCTAACCTCCACCAGACCCTTTCATCTGTTTCAGCTTCTCAAAACACCTGAACTACTTCAACGTCTTCACATCTGTTTTCTTAAATTGTGTACATTTTATGCATTAATGGACATCTGTGTTCAGGGGTCTGAGAGTTCCTTCCTAAATGTGTTCACCGGTTCAATCCTCATTTCCTCTGTATTATGGACCAGACAAAACCTTCTCAAATTATATCAATGAGATAAGCCTAGACTATAACTATTATGTCCCAATTATGCTACGTCCCAATTATGCTACGATCTGTCAAAGTGCCAAGCTTCAAGAAAAAAACACACACTTTATTCCTCCACTACAGTTAAAATACAATAAAATAAATGAAGGATCGGCATAAATGTAACAGCACTGAAATACTAAAGAAAAGACAATATGGCGATAGAGTAGGACGCCTCAGACAGAGTTTTTCCGCTAAGTCTGGTTCCTTTTCTTTTTCTCTGAAGTTGTTAGTGTGCTCATCTCCTGCCTGCTTTGGCATTCAATTGCGTTTTAAAACAAGCTCCAGTGTGCCGTCGATGTCTCTGGCTGCCAGGATTTAATTTCATGTCACAAGAAGCCATTGAGAACGTAATGGTGAGCTGTCTTCTTGAACTGGTGCAAGTCTGTCTGCAGTAGGTTGACTTAACGTGCATTTGGAAAAGGAATTCCAGGATTTCGAAAATGCAACATGACGAAACGGCAATATATTTCCAAGTCAGGGCATTGAGTGACTTGGAAAGGCAATTGCAGGTAGCAGTGTTCCCATATAAATCTTGCCCACGTCTTAGTGAATAGAAGTGACTGCATGTTTGGAAAGTGCTGCCGAAGGGGCTTTGGTGAATTTCTGCATTGCATCTTGTAGACGGAGCACAAGGCTTCTACTAATCGTTGGTAGTTGAAGGAGAGAATGCTTGTGAATATGGTGTCCATCAAGTTGGCTGACTTGTCCTTGGTGATATCAAGCTTCTTGAGTGTTGATTGAGCTGTGCCCATCCAGGCAACTGCAGACCATTCCATCACACATTTGACTTGGCCTTTGCAGATGGTTGACAGGCTTTGAGTCATCAGGGAGTGTGTTACGCACTGCAGTATTCTGAGCCTATGACCTGTTCATGTGGCTACAATGTTTATGTGTCGACCCCAGTTGAGTTTCTGGTCAATAGTAACTCTTCAGGATGTTGATAATGGAGGATTCAGTATAAGAATATTGTTGAATGCCTATAGGTGGTGATGCTCACAATTTTCAGTCGAAATTCTTCAACTCTTCATTTCCAAACTCCCACAAAGAGACGTAAAGTCATAGCACGGAAATTTATGCATTGGTCCAACCTTTCCATGCCAACCAGGTTCTTAACCCGAATGAGTCCGATTTGCTTGCATATGGCACATATCCTGCAAATCTTTCTTACCCATGTACCTGTCCCAATATCTTTTAAATGTTGAAATTGCACTCGCCTCTATCACTTCCTCTGGAAGCTCATCCCATATACACACCACCTTCTGTGTGAAGAATTTGTCCATCAAATCCCTTTTAAATATTAATCCCCTCACCTTAAATCTGTCCCCTCTGGTTCTGGACTTCCCTACCCTTGAGGAAAAGGTCTTAACTATGCCCCCTCAGGATTTTATAATCCTAGATCAGGTCACCCCTCAGGATCCAATGCTCCAGGAAAACCTTTACTTTTAACTCAAACTTCCAGTCTCAGTAACAGTTTTGTAAGTGTTGCACTGCAGCTTGTCCAGTTTAGTAATGTCCCTTATATGTCAAGGCGACGAGAATTGTAAATTGTAGTCGATATTTCGCCTTACAAACATCTTGTGCATCCATAAAATGATGTCACAACTCTAGCACTTAATGCCCTGATCAATGAAGTCAAGAATGTCAAATGCCTTCCTCGCCACCTTGTCACCTGTCACAAGACTTTGAAGGAACTATGTACCTGCACCACTAGGTCTCTCTGTTCAACAGCACTCCCCAGAGCCCTACCATTAACTATCAAGTCTTGCCCTGGTACGTCTTACCATAATGTGCATTTATCTAAATTAAACTCTACCTGCCACTCCTTGGCCTACAGGTTCAATTGATGAAGATCCAGTTGTACTCTTAAATGAGCTTCTTCATGGTCCTGAATACAACCAATTTTAACCACCTAAACTGTCATATATCCTCATCCAGATCATTACCACAAATGCTGAAAGCAGTGGACCCAGCACTGATTATTATGGCACTCTGCTGGTCAGAGACCTCTGGTCTGAAAAACAACCCTCTATGATCAACATTTGTCACCTACCCTCAAGCCAATTTTTTATCCAAATGCTTAGTTCTGCCTCGATCCCATGTGATTGAAACTCACTAAGCAGTCTATCATGCAGAACATTGATGAGTGCCGTGCTCAAGTCCATGTAGACAACGGCAACCACTCTACCTTCATTTATTTTGCTGGCTGCCTCTTCACAGGAACTCAAGTTTGTGAAATACGATTTCCCACGTTCAAAGCACTGCTTACGGTCCCGAAGCATTCCTTACTATTCCAAACACATTTATATCTTGTCTCTCAGAATCCTTTCTAACAACTTATAGACTCATGTCTGGCTCACTGGCCTGTCTTTTCTTGAGATTTTTCTCAAATAATGGCATACCATTAGATTTCAGTCTCCTGGCCCTTCAATCATGGCTGTCCATGATACAAATATCTCTAGTAGGGACTTGCAATATCTTGCCTTGGTTCCCACAATGTCCGGGCATAAACATGATAAAACCCCTGGTATTTGTCTACATTTATGTGTTTCAAGACCTCCAGCATTTCCTTTTCTGTAATATGGACTCTTTTCAAAACATCAATATTTACTTCACCTATCTTTGATGTATTGCTCTACAGTAAATACTAACATGAAATATTTGTGCAGGATGTCACTCATATCCTCTATTCCACACATGGATAACCTGTTGATATTAATTGGACCTTATTCTCTCCTGCTTTGAAATTTTGACATAAATTTAGTTGTAGAATTTTTGAATTAACCTGAGCCTTATCTGCAAAAGTTATGTGTTATCTCATGTGTTCTTTTCTCCATCCCAATTTCCCTCTTATGTGTGCTCCTACCTTCTATACTCACCAAGGGATTCATTGATCATAGCTGTCTACCTGATATATGTGTTCCATTTTTGACCAGAGACTCATTATCTCTTGTCCGTCAATGTCCCCTACCTCTGACAGCCTTGCCCTTTATATGAATGCCGTCCCTGAAGTCTCAATATCTCCTATTTGACTGGTGTCCTCTGAAGCAGTTAACATACAGAGATGAAAAACAAAGATGGGAAAATTATTGACCACAACATTTTGATTGGCTGCTGAACAAGCAGAATCATATAACCATAGACGATGCTCAGGAGATTCTGAGGAAGGGTCGTAATTTCTGAATTGTTGACTCTGATTTTTATTTCGTCACAGATGCTGCTAGACCTGCTGAGCTTTTCCAGTAACTTGTATTTTTATTCCTGATTTACAGCATTCGCAGTCCTTTCGGTCTTTATTTACGTCAGTGGTGTTGACAGTGGTTAGAGATCCGCTGGTGTCCTACAAGGAAGTAACAGAGTGGATTCCAACTTTACCATTCATGAGCGATCTTCTCATCTTGTGCCAACTCATGTCATATGGCCATGTTGGTGAGGCCTGAGACTGTCAGTGAGATTTCATTCCCATGGATGGTGGTATCTTGACCACATCTGTGAGATGGCAAAGAAGGGCAGCAAATCAGAGGGCAGCTGAGAGTCATCATAGCAGAATTCTGGGAGATATTGCCGGATTCATCACGACTGTACAGCAGGTCAGTCATAACTTGGTGTCAAGGTATGGTTAAACTCAAAACATTACTTTGGTGTTTCCCTACTTTCCCTCCTCCTACAAACAAAAAAAAAGGGCTCTGGGAGGTGTTTGCTCAAGAGGTTTTGGTGCGAGGAGACTGAGCAGGGCTGCAGGGAAGAACAGGTCCGAGCTCTTTAACTCTATTTTATTTCTGTCTAGATCCAAGTCAGTAAGGGTAGCAGCTGGGGTTATTAGGAAGGATCTAGCAGAGGTCAATTGGAGAGTCTGTTTGAACGAAAAGGTGACTAGAAATTGAGAGTATGGGCGTTTTAAAAGTATGATATTGAGATTTCTAAGACAGTATGTCCACGTGAGGGTAAACGGAAAAGCTGGCAGGCTTAGAGATCCGTGCCTGACAAGAGATATTGATGCTCTGGTCAGGAAAAAGAAGATGGCATACATTGGGTTTAACCTATGAGACATGAGTGAATACTTAGATGACTTTAAAAGGTGTAGGAACACACTTAAGAGGGAAATCAGGAGAGCTAAAAGAGAGCCTTAGATGGCAGGTAATGTTAAGGATAATCACAAGAGTTTTAATAGCTATATTAAGATTAAAAGGGTGGCTAAGCACAGAATTTAGAGATCAGCATGGCCGTCAATTTGTGGTGCCACAGGAGATAAGGGTACATTTTTAATGAATACTTTTCCGCAGTGTTTGCTGAGGACAGAATTGTGGATGCTAAGGAAATAACGGAAACAAGTGAGCATGTTTTGGGCCACATAGATATTACCAGAAAGGAGGTGTTGGGCCTGATCAAGTGGGAGGGTAGGAAAGAAATTGCAGAGGTCTTTGCAGAGATTTTTGCTTCATCTTTAGCCACTCGTGAAGCTCCAGAAGATTGGAGGGTGACTAATTGTTTGATTGTTTAAGAAAGGTAGCAAAGACAAGGCAGGGAACTACAGGCCAGAGAGACTGGCATCAGTGGTAGGCATGTTATTGGAGAGGATACTGAGGTACAATATCAAATGACATTAGTTAAGTTCTGATTAGGGATAGTCAGCACAGATTTGTGCATGGGATGTGCATGTCTGACCAAAGTTTTGAAGTTTTCAAAGAGGTAACCAAGAGGATACATGAGGGTATGGCAGTGGATGTTGTCCATGAGGACTTTAGTAAGGCCTTTGACAAGGCCCCACACAGCAGGTTAGTCATGGCGATTAGGTTGCTTGGGATCCAGGGAGAGTCAGCTAATTGGATTCAAAATTGGATTGATGGTAGGAAGCAGATGGGCGATGGTTGCAAGTTTTTTTTCTCAGACTGGAGGCCTGTGTGCCACGGGGTCAGTGCTGGCACCTATGTTATTTGTTATTTACGTAAATAATATGAAGGCATGATAAGTATGTTTCCGCATGATTCAAATTAGGAAGTATCATTGATAATGATAATGATATCAAAGCTTACAGAAAGATGTTGCTCATATGGGGAATTGGGCTGAGGTTTGGCAAATGCATTTCAGTATTGATAGTGCGAGGCATTGCACTTGGGGAAACTCAAACCAAGATAGGACTTAGACAGGAAATGGTAAAATCGCATGGAGTGCTGTGGAAAAGAGGGACCTAGGAGTACAAGTACATAATTTGTGAAAAACGTTGACACAGGTAGTCAGGCTGGTAAAAGAGGCATTTGGCATGCTGGTCTTCATCAGTCAACACATTGAGAATAGGAGTTGGGACATTATGTTACAGTTGTATAAGTCATTGGTGAGGCTGCAGTTGGAGCATTGTGTACATTATTTGTCACCCTGTTACAGGAAAGACATAATTAAATTGGAAAGTGTGCAAAGAAGATTTACCAGGATCCTGCCAGGGCTTGGAGGCTTGAGAGGCTGGCTGAGATAGGCCATCGGAGAATGGAGGCTGACCTTATTGAGGTGTTTAAAATCATGAAGGACATAGATAGGATGAAGGCATATAGTAAAAACTGAAAGAAATGCGGTTACTGTAAATCAGGAACAAAAACAGAAGTTTCTGGAAAAGTTCAGCAGGTCTGGCAGCATCTGTGAATAAAAAAAATCAGAGTTAACATTTCGGGTCCGGGGACTCTTCCTCAGAACTATGGTGGTGGTTTGAATGTCAGTTTATATGCAGAAATTGGGGAGGGGGTGGTGCATGGAGTCAACAATAGAACAGAGCCTAAAGAGAGAGAGAGAAACTGTTGGACAGACAAAAGAGTTGATTGGGCTGAACAGTGCATAGTTGTGAAAAAAGGGCTGTCAGTGGCTAACAATAGGTGGTGTGCAATGGCAGGCAATGTGATAACAAAGTCTGGTGTGTAAGTTGGTGGGGGGTGCGTGAGGACATGGGAAAGTTTTGGCCCTAAAATTATTGAACTTATTGTTAAGTCTGGAGGGCTGCAGTTTGCCCAAGTAGAAAATGAGGTGTTGTTCTTTCAGCTTGCGTTGAGCTTTGCTGGAGCACCACAGCAATCCACAGACCGAGATCTTGCCCAGGGAACAGGGTGATGTGTTGAAGTGGCAGGCAACAGGTAGCACAGGATCTTTTTTGCGAGCAGAACATAGATGTCTGCAAAGCCAATCTTTGTTTCCCCAGTATACAGGAGACCACATTGTCAGCAGCGAATGCAGTAGACTAGATTCTGGGAAGTGCAGGTGAAGTGTTGCTTCACCTGAAAAGTATGTTTGAGCCCTTGAATAGTGGGGAGTGAGGTGGTAAATGGACAGGTGTAACACCTTTTCCAGTTGCAGGAGGCAGACAAGGCATGCAAGGGGAATATGTGTCTGGTGATGGCATCTTGCTCGATGTGGTGGAAATGGCATCTGATGATCTTCTGGATGTGGATGCTGGTGGGATGTTAGATAAGGACAAGGGGAACCCTATCGCTGTTGTGGCAGGGAACAGCAAGTGCGAGGGCAGCAGTGCAGGAGATGCATTGGGCCTGGTTGAAGGGCCTGTTCACCAACGCTACTAGGGAATCCTTGAATGATGAAGGAGGTGGGTGCTTCAGGGCTCCCTTGTTGAAGCTGGCCTTATCTGAATATATATGATGGAGACGGAGGAACTGAGAGAATGAGATGGAGTCTTTACAAGGAGCAAGGTGTGAGGATGTACAGTCCAAGTACCTGTGGGAGTCAGTGGGTTTGTAGTGGACATTAGTGGCCAGTCTATCCCCAGAAAAGGAAACAGAAATGTTGAGGAAGGGAGGGGAGGAGACAGAGATAGACCAGGTGAAAATGACGGCAGAGTGGAAATTGGAAGTGAAATTGATGAAATTTTCAAATTTCAGATGAGAGAAGGATACAGCATTGATGATATCATCAATAAATTGGCAAAGGTGGGGGCGAGAATAGGACTAGAACAAGGAATATTCCACATACACCAAGAAGAGAAAGGCATAACTAGGGTCCAAGTGGATATTCATGGCTACACCATTTACATGAAGAAAATGAGAGGAGTTAAAAGAGAAGTTTGAGAGGGTGAGGATGAGCTCGGCCAAGTGGACGAGGGTGGTGTTGGATTGGATGGTTCAAATGTTTTGTCCACGAAGAAATGGACAGCTGTCTGACACTCCCGGTGCAAAATGGACATAGAACAATAGAACACAGAACATGGAGCATAGAACATAGATCAGCACATTACGGTACAGGCCCTTTGGCCCACGATGTTATGCCAAACTTTTACCCTGTTCCTAAAGTCTATCTAACCTCCACTCCTAGCTTATACTATCATCCATATGCCTCGTTGCTTAAATGCCCCTAATGAGGCCGACTCCACTACTCTCTCTGACAATGCATTCCACCCCCATATCACTCTTAGTAAAGAACCTACCTCTGACGTCACCCCTGTATCTACCTCCACTCAGTTTAAAACTAAGCCCTCGCGTAATAGCTACATCCACCCTTGGAAAAACTCTCGGGCTGTCCACTCTATTTATACCTCTGATCATTTTGTACACCTCTATCAAGTCACCTCTCATCCTTCGTCGTTCTAAAGAGAAAAGCCTTAGCTCTTTCAACCATTCCTCGTAAGACCTATTCTCCATTCCAGGCAACATCCTGTAAATCTCCTCTGCACCTTTTCCAACACCTCCACATCTTTCCTGTAATGAAGCGAGAAGAACTGGACACAATACTCCATGTGTGGCTGAACCAGGGTTTTGTTTAGCTGGAGCATAACTTCACGGCTCTTGAACACGATCCCTTCATTAATGAAAGCTAACACACCATACACCTTCTTAACAATTCTATCCACGGGGTAGCAGCTTTCAGGGAACTGTGGACATGAAACCCATGATTCCTCTGCTCCTCCACACTGCCAAGAATCTTTCAATTAACCCTGTATTCTGCTTTCAAGTTTGTCCTTCCAAAATGAATCACCCCACACTTTTCAGGGTTAAACTCCATCTGCCACTTCTCGGCCCATCTCTGCATCTTATCAATGTCCCTTTGTAACCTAGAACAGCCCTCTGCATTGTCCACAACACGACCCACCTTTGTATTGTCCGCGAACTTGCTAATCCACCCTTCCACTCCTTCATCCAAATCATTTACAAAAATCACAAATAGAAGAGGATCCAGAACAGATCCTTGTGGTACACCACTCGTACCATGAGCACCATGTTGAATATTTTCTGTCCACTGCCACCCTTTGTCTTCTAACGTTCAGCCAATTCTGAATCCACCTGCCACATTTCCCCGGATCCCATGACTCCTTATCTTCTGTATAAGCCTACCATGAGGAACCTTATCAAAGCCTTACTTAAATCCATGTATACCACATCCACTGCTCCACCTTCATTCATGTGTTTGGTCACTTCTTCAAAGAATTCAATAAGGTTTGTGAGACATGATCTATCCCTCACAAATCCATGCTGACTATCATGAATCAAACTGTGCCTTTCCAAATGATCATAATCCGATTTGTCAGAGCCCTTTCCAATAATTTGCCCACCACTGACGTAATGCTAACAGGCCTGTAATTTCTGGGATTATCCCTATTCTCTTTTTTGAACAATGGAATGATGATTGTCTCTCTCCCATCTTCTGGCACTATACCCTTGGTCCGTGAGGACGAAAAGGCCCTGCGATCTCTTTCCTTGCTTCCCATAGAATCCTTGGATAAATCCCATCAGGCCTGGGGAATAATCAACCTTCAAGCTCCTCAAAATTCCTAGTTCATCTTCCTTACTAACATCGACTGCCTCAAGTCTACCAGCCTGTTTCACACAGTCCTCCTCTACAACTAGGTCCCCCTCAGCTGTGAACACCAAAGAAAATGATTCATTAAGGACCTCTCCTATCTCTTTAGGCTCCGTGCACAAATTCCATTTACAATCCTTGATTGGCCTTACCCTTTCTCTGGTCATTCTCTTATTCCTCACATACGTGTAAAAAGCCTTAAAGTTTTCCTTGATCCTATCTACCAAGGTTTTCTCATCCCCCTATAGTTCTCCTCAGCCCTTTGTTCAGCTCCATCCTGGATAACTTGTATGCCCTTAGACCCTTTTCCCTTCCTTGTTTCCTGAACCTTATATAAGCATCCTTCTTCCTCTTAACCAGTCGTTCGACTCTGGAACCAAGGCTCCCTCACTCAACCGCATCTTCCCTGCCTGCTACGGACAAACATGTCAAGCACATGCAGTATGTATTCCTTAAACAATCTCCATATTTCAATAGCGGTCTTCCCTGGCAGCATCTGTTCCCATTTTCTGTTACGCAGTTCTTGCCCAACAGAATTGTAATTACCCTTTCTCCAATTCTCAAACTTACCCTGCTGTATGTAACTATCCTTTTCCATGACTATTGTAAAAGTAACAGAGTTATAATCATTAACACCAAAATGCTCTCCTACCAACAGTTCGAACACTTGGCCTGGCTCATTGCCAAGCACCAAATCCAAAGTGGCCTCTCCTCGTGTTTGTCTATCTTCATACTTCCTGAACACGCCGGACAAAATCTGTTCCATCTAAACTATTACAACTAAAATGTTTCCAATCAATATTTGGAAAGTTGAAGTCACCCATGACTACAACCCTGTGAATTCTGAACCTTTCCAGTATCTGCCTCCCAATCCACTCCTGCATTTCTCTGCAACTATTCGGGCTGGGTAGTTTTCTGTGGACAATGGTCTGTTTAAGGCATGGCAGTTGTTTAAAGGTGAGAATTAGATGCTTAGGGAAGATCTTGGAAATTTGCTTATCCTCATCAATAATGTCTCGAAGGCTCTGAAGAACATAACGTACTTTCTCTGCTCCCGGCAAATACTGGACAATGAAGGGCAGCTTATCAGACGTATGCTGTGTCTGTCTTCTGAGGTCATTATGAACAAAGAACAAAAGAACAATGAAAATTACAGCACAGGAACAGGCCCTTTGGCCCTCCAAGCCTGCGCCGATCGATATCCTCTGTCTAAACCTGTCATCTATTTTCTAAGGGTCTGTTTCCCTTTGCTCCCTGCCCATCCATGTACCTGTCCAGATACATCTTAAAAGACACTATTGCGTCTGTGTCTAACACCTCCACTGGGAACACGTTCCAGGCACCCACCACCCTCTGCGTAAAGAACTTTCCACGCATATCCCCCTTAAACTTTCCTCCTCTTACTTTGAACTCATGACCCCTAGTAATTGAATCCCCCACTCTGGGGAAAAAGCTTCTTGCTATCCACCTTGTCTATACTCCTTATGATTTTGTAGACCAACATCCGTTGTGGCATTTCAGAACTTGTAATCGATGAGGTGAGCATTGTATCCTGTTTCTAGAGGGAGTCCTTAAAACATTCAGGTGTCTGTCTCAATCCTACTCATACACAGGTTTTATTTGGATGTGTAGGTCTTGTCTGTAGGGGATGGCTGTTTTACTATGTTTAGAGTGGAAGCCAGAGAAATGCAGCACTGTGAGGTTATCCATGGGCTTACGGTAGTATGAGGTACAAAGGTGTCTGTCCTTGATGGAGTTGTGGGCGTTCAAAAATGAGACTGATTCTTAAGAGGAGTCCATGGTAAGCTTGATGGTGGGATGTAACTTATTGATATTGCTATGCAGCTATTTCAGTGATTCATCACCATGAGTTCAAAGGAAGAGAATGGCATTGATGTATCTGGTATGTAGCATTGGTCGGAAATTCTGTGCAGCAAAGAAGTCTTGTTCAAATTTTGCATGAAAATTTTGTCATATTGGGAAGCAAATCTGTTCCTCATGGCTCTTTCATGTGTCTGGATGAAGAATTGGTTGTTGAAGGTGACAACATTGTGGTCGAGGATGAAGTGGATGAGTTTTGCAGCGATGCCATCGTTGTGGCGAATGCTAGCATAGAGTGTTGGAATGTCCATTGTGACGAGGAATGTTCCTGGTTCAACTGGTCCCTTGGTGCTGAGTTTCAGTAAGAAATCCGTACTGCCACAAGAGAAGCTGAGGGTTCCCTGTACAGTGGGTCTCAAGATGCCCTCGACATAGCCAAAGAGATCCTCACATTGCATCCTATTGCCTGATGATGGGACATCCAGATGTGTTGGCTTTGTGTATCTTTGTAAGCCAATAGAAATCCCCTCTCTGGAAAGTGCGTGGAAGAGAGTGCATAACGTACTTTGAAGGACTCGGTCAACAGTCTTGACCAGCCTGTTGAGTTGACGGGTGTGTTCTTTAGTTTGTTTCTTGTGTTCCTGGTCGTTCAGCTGTCAGTATACTTCCTTACAGTAGCCCGTTCTGTTCTATTTGATGATGTCTCCTCCTTTGTCTGCCAGTTTGCTGGAAACATTGTGATTGATCTTGAGAGCACAAGACATTGCATTGTGGTTGGGTGACATTGTGCATTACCTTGTGAGTGCAGCTGATGAATCTCTCACACACATTCTTTTCATTCTCCTCATGCACACAATATTTACTGATTGATCAACTTTCCAAAGCTTACCTTCTATTCATGTAATAGTTTAGTTTGTGCTTTTTTTTGTCATTACTATTATGGCATACACGTTAGAGCACAGAACATAGGACAATGCATCACTGGAATGGACCCTTTGGTCAAATTGCATTAATCTCTTCTGCCTGCCTTTGTTGATATCACTCCATTGCTTGCATATGATGTGCTTTTCTAAAAGTCCCTTCAACGTCCCTATCATAACTGCCTCCACCACCACTCCTAGCAGTGTGTTCCAAGTTCCTACCACACTCTTTAAAAAAAAAACTAGCCGCTCACATCTCGTTTGAATGAGCCCCTCATCTTAAAAGCATGGCCTTAATATTAAACAATTCAACTCTGCAAAAAGGATTCTGACCGACAACATCTATCTAGTCTCACCTCAGCCTCTGCTGCTCCAGAGAAAACAACACAAGCTTTTCCTATCCTGTCTTTATAGTGCACGCCATCTAATCCAGACAGTATCCTGGTTTTACCTCTTTTGCACACTCTCCAAACATTCCGCATCCTTTCTATAATGTGGCAAACATAATTGAATGCAAAAGTCTAACTGGCCTAAAATCGCATCATTATATCTTGACTCTTGAACTCAGTTTCCCAACCAATAAAAGGGTAAGCAAGCCTCATGCTTCCTTTACCACCCAATCTCATTTTGCTGCCACTTTCAGGGAGCTATAGACTTGACATCTAAGATCTCCCTGTTTCAATATGCTGTTTAAGAGTCCTCCTAATAACTGTATACATTTCCCGAATATTTGATCTCCCAAAATGGAGCATCACTCACTTACTCAGATTAGACTTCTTTTTCCATTTCTCCATACATATTTGAAACTGTTCTATCCAGCTGTGTCCATTCATAGCTTTCTACACTATTCACAAATCCACAAAACTTTGTGTCATTTGCAAACTTCCTAACATTTACATTTTCATCCAAATCTTTTATATAGATCACAAGCAGCACAGGTCTCAATCCAGATCCTTGCAAAACTCTACTTGTTATGAACTTCCAACTGAAAAAAAGTACCCTTCCACCCATTACCCTTTGTCTTGTCAGGGCAATCTAATTCGAAATCAAAGCAGCCAAGTTACCGTGGATCCCAAGTGTCTTAAACTTCCATGACAGATCTTGTAGAAAGCCTCACTAAAATCCACCTTCAGCAAATCATTGAAAAATTCAATCAAGCTCATATGAAATGACCTGCCCCATACAGATCCATGCCTACTGTCACGAATTAGGTCATGCTTTACCAGATGCGTGTAAATTCTACCTCTAAGAATACTCTCCAAAAGTTTCCCGGATTATCCCTAGAGTTACAGCATTCTTTTTCTTAAATATGGGATCTCTACAAAGTGGAAACAGGCCCTTCAGCCCATTATGTCCACGCCAACTCTCAGACCATCCCACTCAGACTCTTCCCCCGACAACCCACCTAATCTGCATATCCCTGAACACTAGCGGCAATTTAGCATGGCCAATCCAACAAACCTGCATATCTTTGGACTGTGGGAGGAAACCAGAGCACCTGGAGGAAACCGCCGCAGATGGGGGAGAATGTGCAAACTCCACACGGACAATTGCCCAAGATGGAATCAATGTGGTTCCTCGACACTGTGAGGCAACAGTGCTAACCACTGAGCCACCGTGCTTCACCCAATACTACAGTATGGAGACAGGGCCCTTGGCCCAAATGGGTCCATGCCAAATTTTCCATCCACTCTAATCCATTGCCCTACATTTGGCCCATATCCTTCTAAGCCTTTCCTGTCCATGTATTCGTCCAACTGCCTTTTAAGTATTGTTAATGTTCCTGCCTCAACCACTTCCGCTAGTAGCTCATTCCATATGCATATTTAATAAAGATTCTCCTCATTGTTCCCATGTATTCATTCCCCTCTTACCTTAAAGTAATGCCCCATGGTCCTCGATTCCCCAACCCCAGGCAAAAGGCTGAGTGCATTCACCCTCTCCAAGCCTTTCATGTTCTTGAACACGTCCCCTCTCCCCCCGCCATGTCTCGTACACTTTAAAGAGTCCTAGCAAGTCCAACTTCTCCCCATTACTCAGTCCCATGAATCCTGGTAACATCTTTGTAAATTTCTTCTGACTCTTTCCCATTTCATAAAACACTTCTATAGCAAGGTGAACAAAACTGAACACAATACTCCAAGTGTGGCCTCACCAATGTCCTGTATAACTGCAACATAACTTCCCAACTTCTGTACTCAGTGCCCTGACTGACAAAGGCAGTGTGCCAAATTCCTTCTTCCCTGTCACTTCTATCTGTGACTCCACTTTCAGTAAACCATGCACCTGCACTTCAAATCCTCCTGTTCCATTACATTCCTTAAGGCCCAACCATTCATCATGAAATTCTGTTCTTTTTTAGATTAGATTACCTACAGTGTGGAAACAGGCCCTTCAGCCCAACCAGTCCACACCGCCCCTTGAAGCATCCCGCCCAGACCCATCCCCCTATAACCCACACGCCCCTGATCACTGCAGGCAATTTAGCATGGCCGATCCACTTAACCTGCACATCTTTGGACTGTAGGAGGAAACCAGAGCACCCAGAGGAAATCCACGCAGACACGGGGAGAATGTGCAAACTCCACACAGACAGTTGCCGGAGGTGGAATTGAACCCGGGTCCCTGGTGCTGTGAGGCTGCAGTGCTAACCACTGAGCCACTGTGCCACCCGATTCCCCTCATTGTTCCTATGTATTCATTCCCCTCTTACCGTAAAGTAATGCCCCATAGTCCTTGATTCTCCAACCCTGGGCAAAAGGCTAAGTGCATTCACCCTCTCCAAGCCTTTCATATTCTTGAACACATCCCCTCTCCCCCCACCATATCTCCTACTATTTGACTATCTAAAATACAAAACTTCACACATCTAAATTAAAGTTCATTTGCCATTTCTCGACCCACTTCCCCAGCTAATCAAGACCCTGCTGCAATTTATGATAACCTTCCTTGCTGTACGCAATACAGCCTATCTTAGGGTCGTTCCATGATACCACCTATTTTAGTGTCATTCCATAATGTCACATACTTATGTGTCACATTTCCTATTTCCCTTCTTGAACAGAGAACAACATCACCTACTGTCCAGTCATCCAGGGCCTCTCCAGGGGCAAACAAATGTATAAGGCCTTGGCCAATTCTCCTGTCTTGACTCTCTCAAAACATCCTAGGATAGATACCATTTGGCCTTGCAGGCTTATCAACCATAATGCACTTCAAGAGACTGAAGACTTCAAGCGAACACTATTTCTTAGTTGATTTCAAAATGTCTTAGCAGATGAACATGCTGGCCGTTAGTCTCACTGGCCTCCATAGCCTTCTCCTCGGTGAATAATGATGTAAAGTAGTCATTTAAGATTCTCCCTGTATCTTTTACACACACAATTTCCTGTCTTTAACTTTGATCCTACTTTCTTCCTCATTATGCTCTTGTTTTTAATGTATGTATAGAATACCTTGGGATTCTATTTCGTCCTAATTGCCAATTTCACGGACTCTTCTCGCTCTCCAAATTCCCTGATTGAGTTCTTTCTTGCTTTCATTATATTCCTTACGTGCCCTGCCCAATTTTAGCTTCATAAACCTTGCATATGTATTTTCCCCTTCTGGCTAAAGTCACAAACAATCTCTATCCAACTGTTCCTTAACCTTGTCATTTGTTTCCTTCCCCCATCTGAACATACCAGCCTTGAACTCTGATCAATCAGTTTTCAAACAACTCTCACGTGTCAAATACCTGTTAGAAGTTGCACCCAATGAACACTCACTAGCTCCTGCCTAAATACTGATGTTATTTGCCTTCCCCCAAATTAGTACTGTCTGACAAGCTCCTGACTTACCCTTATTCATTGCTTTTTTAACGCTTAAGGAGTTGTGATCACTGTTGCCAAAATGGTCTTCCACTGAAAAGTCAGTAACCTGGTCAGGTTCATTAGCTCCTCAAACGTATTTCATGGCGAGTTTGCTGATTGCACTAGTAGTGAGGGAAGTACCGCTGGGGAAACCGTTTAGAAACCCAAATGGACATTGTCAGACTTAAGAAAATAAGTCTGGCGTGGTTGGCTTTTTACTCAAGACTGAATAGAATGTATGCAGCAGGGGTATAAGAAGGAAGAACAGAGGCAGCAGGAGCAGAAGCAATCTAGAATAGAGGACGAGTTATTGGAGGAAAATGAAAGCTCCTTGAGAAACATAGCAGACCAGAGGAGCAGGAAAGTTAATATTTCAGTTCGCGACCCCTCTTCCGATCCGAAATGTCAACTTTCCTGCTCCTCTGATACTGCCTGGCCCGCTGTGTTTCTCCAACTCCACATTTCTCTGGCTCCAGAAGTTCTTATTATCTCTGAGAGGCTCCTTGAGGAAGTGGTCATTCACAATGAGAATGTTATTTATTTACAGAATACCGTGGATTTGTACGTGACAATCAATATCAGCTGCTTTGTGAAAAGCTGGTTAAATAGAAAGGTAAGCGAGAGGAGGAGGCCGATACAATCAATTATGTGGCACAGGAATGAAAGAAAAATAAGGAAATGATTTGAAAACTGGTATGAACGTGATGCAGACAGCAGCACAGCAAGAGAAAAGTAACACAGGAAATCATACAAAGTATCCAAAGCAGATAGAAACATTGCAAAGCAAGCTCCCTGTTCAGAGAGGAATAATATGTGCATTTGGACCTGAAATAGGGAGGGAAGACAGTGATGAAGGTATAAATTGAGCTTATGGAGTCAATATAGTGGCCAGATACATTCATGATGATGTCAGGGAACTTCGATCAGCATATGCCCAGAAGGAACTGATAAAACCAGTGTCACCAATTTCAAGACAGTCCAACCCAACCCTTGACCTGCAAGATAGTACCAGAGAGTGTGGTTCCGGGACAAGATATCTAAACCATATGAAATACTCGCTTCAGGATAGAACAATTGTGAAATATTGCCAAGGATATAGGAACTTGTGTGCCCTAGTTTAACGTGAGGTAATTGTTCCAGGCAACTAATCAGCAGAGAATAGATATAGTTTAGATGATGCCTAAGAAAGGAAACTGATTAGAATGTGCCGGTATCCAGACATACACTTGACTTTGCCCGATGTATAACAGCAGAGGGGGAAACAAATAAGCAATTAAAGAGTGTGATATTGACCATTATGGATATTCACAATGGCAACCTGCTAGATGTGCTGACCAAATATTAACAAAGGTAATCACCCAACAGTGTTTGTACTGGCTTCTGGGTGGTGTTCCAAAGAGTTTATGAATAATGTTAGGTCGGGGTATTAAGACCCTGGGACACACCAATAGATGGTTAAGAAAGTTGGTGTCTGACGGTACCGGCCAGTCTAGGAAAGTGTTGGAACAGCTTGATTCCAATGACCCCACATGCACTGAGGCATGGACCCTTAGGAAAATGGCGAGGGTATGGGAGAGAGAAACACTTAAAACCTCCGGTGGCACGGTGTTGTTTGTTAAAGTTCCAGCGACAGCTTGGAAAAACCAGGTGTGGAAACCCACTCTGAAGGCCTCCCTGCCACCCCATTAAGCTGCAGAGAAGGAACAGATAGAGGAAAGCAATGGTGCTGGAAATGGAGAGAACTAAAGGTGGAATATCGAAATATTATAACATTGGCCAAAAGGGGCATTTTACAAGGGAAATCCCAAACCTGTGACGAAGAACAGGACAAACGGAAAGTCAGATTCCAAATAAGTCAAATCTGCAAACATAGAGTCAAATGTTGATGGAGTAATACAGCATGGAAACAGGCCCTTTGGCCCCAAACTAGTCCATAGTGTCCAATCAGCTAGTTTCAACTACCTGCATTTGGTCCACACCTCTCTAAACTCATGCTATCCCTGTACGGATCCAATTTTTAAAAATATTGCTATTGTACCTGCCTTAACCGCTTTCTTTGTCATCACATTGCATTTATGCACCACTCTCTGTATGAATAAGTTGCCCCTGAAGTCCTTCTTCAGTCTTTCCCTTCTCACCTTAAACCTATGCCCTCTAGTTTTCAATTCCCCAACCGTGGGAAAAGATTATATACATTTACAGAAGTTTCTAGAAAAGCTCAGCAGGTCTGGTAGCATTGGTGAAGAAAAAAAATAGACTTGGCGTTTCAGGTCCGGGGACCCTTCGTCAGAACTGATGGTGGCTGTTAAAACATTGGTTTAAATGCAGAAAATAGATTTGGGTTTGGGTAGGGAGTAAATGATA
>NW_026728089.1:90000-95000 GCF_030684315.1 Stegostoma tigrinum
TACACACACACGCACAATCTCACACACACACTCCCAACCACACACACACTCCCAACCACACACAACCACACACACACACACACACACACACACACACACACACACACACACACACACACACACACACACACACAACCACACAAGCACACACACAACCAGACAAGCACACACACAACCACACCCATGCACAACACACATAAGCACACAACCACACACACACAAGCACACAACCACACACACGCACATAAACAAAGAAAGAGTAGGGCCGATCAGGGATAGCATAGGGAACTTGTGTGTGGAGCCTGAGGAGGTAGGGGAAGCCCTAAATGAGTTTTTTGCTTCTGTCTTTACGAAAGAAACGACCTGTGTAGTGAATGAAACCTTTGAAGAGCAGGTGTGCATGCTGGAATGGATAGAGATAGACGAAGCTGATGTGCTGAAAATTTTGTCAAACATTAAGATTGACAAGTCGCCAGGCCCGGATCAGATTTGTCCTCGGCTGCTTTGGGAAGCGAGAAATGCAATTGCTTCGCCACTTGCGAAGATCTTTGCATCCTCGCTCTCCACTAGAGTCGTACCTGAGGACTGGAGAGAGGCAAATGTAATTCCTCTCTTCAAGAAAGGAAATAGGGAAATCCCCGGCAATTATAGACCGGTAAGTCTCACGTCTGTCATCTGCAAGGTGTTAGAAAGGATTCTGAGGGATAAGATTTATGACCATCTGGAAGAGCATGGCTTGATCAAATACAGTCAACACGGCTTTGTGAGGGGTAGGTCATGCCTTACAAACCTTATTGAGTTTTTTGAGGATGTGACTAGAACGGTTGATGAGGGTCGAGCTGTGGATGTGGTGTATATGGACTTCAGTAAGGCATTTGATAAGGTTCCCCATGGTAGGCTCATTCAGAAGGTCAGGAGGAATGGGATACAGGGGAACTTAGCTGCTTGGATACAGAATTGGATGGCCAACAGAAGACAGCGAGTGGTAGTAGAAGGAAAATATTCTACCTGGAAGTCAGTGGTGAGTGGAGTTCCACAGGGCTCTGTCCTTGGGCCTCTACTGTTTGTAATTTTTATTAATGACTTGGACGAGGGAATTGAAGGATGGGTCAGCAAGTTTGCAGACGACACAAAGGTCGGAGGTGTCGTTGACAGTGTAGAGGGCTGTTGTAGGCTGCAGCGGGACATTGACAGGATGCAGAGATGGGCTGAGAGGTGGCAGATGGAGTTCAACCTGGATAAATGCGAGGTGATGCATTTTGGAAGGTCGAATTTGAAAGCTGAGTACAGGATTAAGGATAGGATTCTTGGCAGCGTGGAGGAACAGAGGGATCTTGGTGTGCAGATACATAGATCCCTTAAAATGGCCACCCAAGTGGACAGGGTTGTTAAGAAAGCATATGGTGTTTTGGCTTTCATTAACAGGGGGATTGAGTTTAAGAGTCGTGAGATCTTGTTGCAGCTCTATAAAACTTTGGTTAGACCGCACTTGGAATACTGCGTCCAGTTCTGGGCGCCCTATTATAGGAAAGATGTGGATGCTTTGGAGAGGGTTCAGAGGAGGTTTACCAGGATGCTGCCTGGACTGGAGGGCTTATCTTATGAAGAGAGGTTGACTGAGCTCGGTCTCTTTTCATTGGAGAAAAGGAGGAGGAGAGGGGACCTAATTGAGTTATGCAAGATAATGAGAGGCATAGATAGAGTTGATAGCCAGAGACTATTTCCCAGGGCAGAAATGGCTAGCACGAGGGGCCATAGTTTTAAGCTGGTTGGTGGAAAGTATCGAGGGGATGTCAGAGGCAGGTTCTTTACACAGAGAGTTGTGAGAGCATGGAATGCGTTGCCAGCAGCAGTTGTGGAAGCAAGGTCATTGGGGTCATTTAAGAGACTGCTGGACATGTATATGGTCACAGAAATTTGAGGGTGCATACATGAGGATCAATGGTCGGCACAACATTGTGGGCTGAAGGGCCTGTTCTGTGCTGTACTGTTCTATGTTCTATGTTCTATGTTCTACAACCACACGCACACACACACAACCACATGCACACACACACAACCACACGCACACACACACATACATACAACCCCACACACACACAACCCCACACACACAACCACAACCACACGCACACACAACCACACACACACATACATACAACCCCACACACACACAACCCCACACACACAACCACAACCACACGCACACACAACCACACACACACACACACACACAACCCCACACACAACCACACACACACACAACCGCACACACACAACCACACACTCACTCAACCACACACACACAACCACGCACACACACACAACCATGCACACACGCACACGCTCATACGCACAACCACACACACATCCATGCACACACACCCACAACCACACACACACAAAACCACACAACCACACACACACACACACACACACACACACACACACACACACACACACACACACACACAATCACACAATTACACACAACCACACACACACGCACAACCACACACACACACACAACCTCACACACGCACACACACACACACTCAGAACCACACACAACCGTGCGCGCACACACACACACAACCACACAGCCACACACACACACAACCACACACAACACACACGCACAACGTCACACACACAACCACACACACGCACAACCACACACACACACACACACACGCACAACCACACACACACACACACACACACACACACACACACACACACACACACACGCACAACCACATGCCAATACACAACCACAACCACACACACACAAGCACACACACACACCCACACACACCCACGCCCACACACACACAATCCCACACACCCACACACACGCGCACTCACAACCACACACACATTCTCACACACACACACACACACACAACCGTGCAAGCGTGCGCACGCACACACACACACAAAACCACACACACGCACAACCTCACACACACAACCACACACACGCACACACACACACAAAACCATTCGCATACACAAACACACACAGAACCACAACCACACACACACATGCACACACATACACACACGCACAAACACAGACACACAGACAGACACACAACCACACACACGCACAACCACAGACACACACACAACCACAGACACACACACAACCACACACACACACACACACACACACACACACACGCACAACCACACACACACACACACACACACACACAAAACCATTCGCATACACAAACACACACAGAACCACAACCACACACACACATGCACACACATACACACACGCACAAACACAGACACACAGACAGACACACAACCACACACACGCACAACCACAGACACACACACAACCACAGACACACACACAACCACACACACACACACACACACACACACACACACGCACAACCACACACACACACACACACACATGCACAACCACACACACACACACACACACACACGCACGCGCACACACACAAGCACACAACCACACACACACACATAAACAACCACACACACAAACGCACAACCACACACACACACGCACACAACCACACACAACCACACACACACACAACCTCACAACCACACACACACACACACACACACACAACCACACACACACACAACCACACACACACACAACCACACACACACACTACCACACACACACAAAACCGCACACACTCAAGCGCACACACACAACCAGACAAGCACACACACAACCACACCCACGCACAACCACACAACCACAGACACACACACTACCACGCACACACACACAACCACACATACAGACCCACACAACCACACACACACACAACCACGCACACACACACAACCATGCACACACGCACACGCTCATACGCACAACCACACACACATCCATGCACACACACCCACAACCACACACACACAAAACCACACAACCACACACACACACACACACACACACACACACACACACACACACACACACACACAATCACACAATTACACACAACCACACACACACGCACAACCACACACACACACACAACCTCACACACGCACACACACACACACTCAGAACCACACACAACCGTGCGCGCACACACACACACAACCACACAGCCACACACACACACAACCACACACAACACACACGCACAACGTCACACACACAACCACACACACGCACAACCACACACACACACACACACACGCACAACCACACACACACACACACACACACACACACACACACACACACACACACACACACACGCACAACCACATGCCAATACACAACCACAACCACACACACACAAGCACACACACACACCCACACACACCCACGCCCACACACACACAATCCCACACACCCACACACACGCGCACTCACAACCACACACACATTCTCACACACACACACACACACACAACCGTGCAAGCGTGCGCACGCACACACACACACAAAACCACACACACGCACAACCTCACACACACAACCACACACACGCACACACACACACAAAACCATTCGCATACACAAACACACACAGAACCACAACCACACACACACATGCACACACATACACACACGCACAAACACAGACACACAGACAGACACACAACCACACACACGCACAACCACAGACACACACACAACCACAGACACACACACAACCACACACACACACACACACACACACACACACACGCACAACCACACACACACACACACACACACACACAAAACCATTCGCATACACAAACACACACAGAACCACAACCACACACACACATGCACACACATACACACACGCACAAACACAGACACACAGACAGACACACAACCACACACACGCACAACCACAGACACACACACAACCACAGACACACA
The DNA here is from genome assembly GCF_030684315.1 of Stegostoma tigrinum. NCBI lineage: Eukaryota > Metazoa > Chordata > Chondrichthyes > Orectolobiformes > Stegostomatidae > Stegostoma > Stegostoma tigrinum. The sequence continues at coordinate 94,895 of NW_026728089.1, forward strand.
CACAACCACACACACACACACACACACACACACACACACGCACAACCACACACACACACACACACACACACACAAAACCATTCGCATACACAAACACACACAGAAC